>NC_086444.1:5533134-5836134 GCF_028390025.1 Pseudophryne corroboree
CCTCCAGCACAGTAATGGTTACAGGCTTTACTTCCTCCAGCACAGTAATGGTTACAGGCCCTACTTCCTCCAGCACAGTAATGGTTACAGGCCCTACTTCCTCCAGCACAGTAATGGTTACAAGCCCTACTTCCTCCAGCACAGTAATGGTTACAAGCTCTACCTCCTCCAGCACAGTAATGGTTACAGGCTCTACTTCCTCCAGCACAGTAATGGTTACAGGCCCTACTTCCTCCAGCACAGTAATGGTTACAGGCCCTACTTCCTCCAGCACTGTTATGGTTAAATGCCCTACTTCCTCCAGCACAGTAATGGTTACAAGCTCTACCTCCTCCAGCACAGTAATGGTTACAGGCTCTACTTCCTCCTCCAGCACAGTAATGGTTACAGGCTTTACTTCCTCCAGCACAGTAATGGTTACAGTTCTACTTCCTCCAGCACAGTAACGGTTACAGGCCCTACTTCCTCCAGCACAGTAACGGTTACAAGCTCTACTTCCTCCAGCACAGTAACGGTTACAGACTCTACTTCCTCCAGCACAGTAATGGTTACAGGCCCTACTTCCTCCAGTACAGTAGTGGTTACAGGTCTACTTCCTCCAGCACAGTAGTGGTTACAGGCTTTACTTCCTCCAGCACAGTAATGGTTACAGGACTACTTCCTCCAGCACAGTAATGGTTACAGACTCTACTTCCTCCAGCACAGTAATGGTTACAGGCCCTACTTCCTCCAGCACAGTAATGGTTACAGGCCCTACTTCCTCCAGCACAGTAACGGTTACAAGCTCTACTTCCTCCAGCACAGTAACGGTTACAGGCTCTACTTCCTCCAGCACAGTAACGGTTACAGGCCCTACTTCCTCCAGCACAGTAACGGTTACAGGCCCTACTTCCTCCAGCACAGTAACGGTTACAGGCCCTACTTCCTCCAGCACAGTAACGGTTACAGTCCCTACTTCCTCCAGCACAGTAATGGTTACAAGCTTTACTTCCTACAGCACAGTAATGGTTACAAGCTTTACTTCCTCCAGCACAGTAATGGTTACAGGCCCTACTTCCTCCAGCACAGTAATGGTTACAGGCCCTACTTCCTCCAGCACAGTAATGGTTACAGGCCCTACTTCCTCCAGCACAGTAACGGTTACAAGCTCTACTTCCTCCAGCACAGTAACGGTTACAGGCTCTACTTCCTCCAGCACAGTAATGGTTACAGGCTCTAATTCCTCCAGCACAGTAGTGGTTACAGGCTTTACTTCCTCCAGCACAGTAATGGTTACAGTTCTACTTCCTCCAGCACAGTAACGGTTACAGGCCCTACTTCCTCCAGCACAGTAACGGTTACAAGCTCTACTTCCTCCAGCACAGTAACGGTTACAGACTCTACTTCCTCCAGCACAGTAATGGTTACAGGCCCTACTTCCTCCAGTACAGTAGTGGTTACAGGTCTACTTCCTCCAGCACAGTAGTGGTTACAGGCTTTACTTCCTCCAGCACAGTAATGGTTACAGGACTACTTCCTCCAGCACAGTAATGGTTACAGACTCTACTTCCTCCAGCACAGTAATGGTTACAGGCCCTACTTCCTCCAGCACAGTAATGGTTTCAGGCCCTACTTCCTCCAGCACAGTAATGGTTACAAGCTTTACTTCCTCCAGCACAGTAATGGTTACAAGCTTTACTTCCTCCAGCACAGTAATGGTTACAGGCCCTACTTCCTCCAGCACAGTAATGGTTACAGGCCCTACTTCCTCCAGCACAGTAATGGTTACAGGCCCTACTTCCTCCAGCACAGTAATTGTAACAGGCCCTACTTCCTCCAGCACAGTAATGGGTACAGGCCCTACTTCCTCCAGCACAGTAATTGTAACAGGCCCTACTTCCTCCAGCACAGTAATGGTTACAGGCCCTACTTCCTCCAGCACAGTAATTGTAACAGGCCCTACTTCCTCCAGCACAGTAATGGGTACAGGCCCTACTTCCTCCAGTACAGTAATGGTTACAGGCTCTAATTCCTCCAGCACAGTAATGGTTACAGGCGCTACTTCCTCCAGCACAGTAATGGTTACAGGCTCTACTTCCTCCAGCACAGTAATGGTTACAAGCACTACTTCCTCCAGCACAGGAATGGTTACAGGCCCTACCTCCTCCAGCACAGTAATGGTTACAGTCTCTAATTCCTCCAGCACAGTAATGGTTACAGGCCCTACTTCCTCCAGCACAGTAATGGTTACAGGCTCTACTTCCTCCAGCACAGTAATGGTTACAGGCTCTTCCTCCTCCAGCACAGTAATGGTTACAGGCCCTACTTCCTCCAGCACAGTAAGGGTTACAGGCCCTACTTCCTCCAGCACAGTAAGGGTTACAGGCCCTACTTCCTCCAGCACAGTAATGGTTACAGGCCCTACTTCCTCCAGCACAGTAATGGTTACAGGCCCTACTTCCTCCAGCACAGTAATGGTTACAGGCTCTTCCTCCTCCAGCACAGTAATGGTTACAGGCTCTTCCTCCTCCAGCACAGTGATGGTTACAGGCACTACTTCCTCCAGCACAGTGATGGTTACAGGCTCTTCCTCCTCCAGCACAGTAATGGTTACAGGCTCTTCCTCCTCCAGCACAGTGATGGTTACAGACCCTACTTCCTCCAGCACAGTAAGGGTTACAGGCTTTACTTCCTCCAGCACAGTAAGGGTTACAGGCTCTACTACCTCCAGCACAGTAATGGTTACAGGCTCTACTACCTCCAGCACAGTAATGGTTACAGGCCCTACTTCCTCCAGCACAGTAATGGTTACAGGCTCTAATTCCTCCAGCACAGTAATGGTTACAGGACTACTTCCTCCAGCACATAAATGGTTACAGACTCTACTTCCTCCAGCACAGTAATGGTTACAAGCACTACTTCCTCCAGCACAGTGATGGTTACAGGCCCTACTTCCTCCAGCACAGTAATGGTTACAGGCCCTACTTCCTCCAGCACAGTAAGGGTTACAGCCCTACTTCCTCCAGCATAGTAATGGTTACAGGCTCTACCTTCTCCAGCACAGTAATGGTTACAGGCCCTACTTCCTCCAGCACAGTAATGGTTACAGGCCCTACTTCCTCCAGCACAGTAATGGTTACAGGCCCTACTTCCTCCACCACAGTAATGGTTACAGGCCCTACTTCCTCCAGCACAGTAATGGTTACAGGCTTTACTTCCTCCAACACAGTAATGGTTACAGGCTCTACTTCCTCCAGCACAGTAATGGTTACAGGCTTTACTTCCTCCAGCACAGTAATGGTTACAGGCCCTACCTCCTCCAGCACAGTAATGGTTACAGGCCCTACTTCCTCCAGCACAGTAATGGTTACAGGCCCTACTTTCTCCAGCACAGTAACGGTTACAAGCTCTACTTCCTCCAGCACAGTAACGGTTACAGGCTCTACTTCCTCCAGCACAGTAATGGTTACAGGCTATACTTCCTCCAGCACAGTAATGGTTACAGTTCTACTTCCTCCAGCACAGTAATGGTTACAGGCCCTACTTCCTCCAGCACAGTAACGGTTACAAGCTCTACTTCCTCCAGCACAGTAACGGTTACAGGCTCTACTTCCTCCAGCACAGTAACGGTTACAGGCTCTACTTCCTCCAGCACAGTAACGGTTACAGGCTCTAATTCCTCCAGCACAGTAATGGTTACAGGCTCTAATTCCTCCAGCACAGTAATGGTTACAGGACTACTTCCTCCAGCACAGTAATGGTTACAGACTCTACTTCCTCCAGCACAGTAATGGTTACAGGCCCTACTTCCTCCAGTACAGTAGTGGTTACAGGTCTACTTCCTCCAGCACAGTAGTGGTTACAGGCTTTACTTCCTCCAGCACAGTAATGATTACAGGACTACTTCCTCCAGCACAGTAATGGTTACAGGTTCTACTTCCTCCAGCACAGTAATGGTTACAGGCCCTACTTCCTCCAGCACAGTAATGGTTACAGGCCCTACTTCCTCCAGCACAGTAACGGTTACAAGCTCTACTTCCTCCAGCACAGTAACGGTTATAGGCTCTACTTCCTCCAGCACAGTAACGGTTACAGGCCCTACTTCCTCCAGCACAGTAACGGTTACAGGCCCTACTTTTATCCAGCACAGTAACGGTTACAGTCCCTACTTCCTCCAGCACAGTAATGGTTACAAGCTTTACTTCCTCCAGCACAGTAATGGTTACAAGCTTTACTTCCTCCAGCACAGTAATGGTTACAGGCCCTACTTCCTCCAGCACAGTAATGGTTACAGGCCCTACTTCCTCCAGCACAGTAATTGTAACAGGCCCTACTTCCTCCACCACAGTAATGGTTACAGGCCCTACTTCCTCCAGCACAGTAAGGGTTACAGGCCCTACTTCCTCCAGCACAGTAATGGTTACAGGCCCTACTTCCTCCAGCACAGTAATGGTTACAGGCCCTACTTCCTCCAGCACAGTAATGGTTACAGGCCCTACTTCCTCCAGCACAGTAATGGTTACAGGCTCTTCCTCCTCCAGCACAGTAATGGTTACAGGCTCTTCCTCCTCCAGCACAGTGATGGTTACAGGCACTACTTCCTCCAGCACAGTAATGGTTACAGGCTCTTCCTCCTCCAGCACAGTGATGGTTACAGGCACTACTTCCTCCAGCACAGTGATGGTTACAGGCTCTTCCTCATCCAGCACAGTAATGGTTACAGGCTCTTCCTCCTCCAGCACAGTGATGGTTACAGGCTCTACTTCCTCCAGCACAGTGATGGTTACAGACCCTACTTCCTCCAGCACAGTAAGGGTTACAGGCTCTACTTCCTCCAGCACAGTAAGGGTTACAGGCTCTACTACCTCCAGCACAGTAATGGTTACAGGCTCTACTACCTCCAGCACAGTAATGGTTACAGGCTCTACTTCCTCCAGCACAGTAATGGTTACAGGCTCTAATTCCTCCAGCACAGTAATGGTTACAGGCTCTAATTCCTCCAGCAAAGTAATGGTTACAGGACTACTTCCTCCAGCACAGAAATGGTTACAGACACTACTTCCTCCAGCACAGTAATGGTTACAAGCACTACTTCCTCCAGCACAGCGATGGTTACAGGCCCTACTTCCTCCAGCACAGTAATGGTTACAGGCCCTACTTCCTCCAGCACAGTAAGGGTTACAGCCCTACTTCCTCCAGCACAGTAATGGTTACAGGCTCTACCTCCTCCAGCACAGTAATGGTTACAGGCCCTACTTCCTCCAGCACAGTAATGGTTACAGGCCCTACTTCCTCCAGCACAGTAATGGTTACAGGCCCTACTTCCTCCACCACAGTAATGGTTACAGGCCCTACTTCCTCCAGCACAGTAATGGTTACAGGCTTTACTTCCTCCAGCACAGTAATGGTTACAGGCTCTACTTCCTCCAGCACAGTAATGGTTACAGGCTTTACTTCCTCCAGCACAGTAATGGTTACAGGCCCTACCTCCTCCAGCACAGTAATGGTTACAGGCCCTACTTCCTCCAGCACAGTAATGGTTACAGGCCCTACTTCCTCCAGCACAGTAATGGTTACAGGCCCTACTTCCTCCAGCACAGTAATGGTTACAGGCTTTACTTCCTCCAGCACAGTAACGGTTACAGGCCCTACTTCCCCCAGCACAGTAATGGTTACAGGCCCTACTTCCTCCAGCACAGTAATGGTTACAGGCCCTACTTCCCCCAGCACAGTAATGGTTACAGGTCCTACTTCCTCCAGCACAGTAATGGTTACAGGCCCTACTTCCTCCAGCACAGTAATGGTTTCAGGCCCTACTTCCTCCAGCACAGTAATGGTTACAGGCCCTACTTCCTCCAGCACAGTAATAGTTACAGGCCCTACTTCCTCCAGCACAGTAATGGTTACAGGCCCTACTTCCTCCAGCACAGTAATGGTTACAGGCCCTACTTCCTCCAGCACAGTAATGGTTACAGGCTTTACTTCCTCCAGCACAGTAATAGTTACAGGCCCTACTTCCTCCAGCACAGTAATGGTTACAGGCCCTACTTCCTCCAGCACACTAATGGTTACAGGCTTTACTTCCTCCAGCACAGTAATGGTTACAGGCCCTACTTCCTCCAGCACAGTAATGGTTACAGGCCCTACTTCCTCCAGCACAGTAATGGTTACAGGCCCTACTTCCTCCAGCACAGTAATGGTTACAAGCCCTACTTCCTCCAGCACAGTAATGGTTACAAGCTCTACCTCCTCCAGCACAGTAATGGTTACAGGCTCTACTTCCTCCAGCACAGTAATGGTTACAGGCCCTACTTCCTCCAGCACAGTAATGGTTACAGGCCCTACTTCCTCCAGCACTGTTATGGTTAAATGCCCTACTTCCTCCAGCACAGTAATGGTTACAAGCTCTACCTCCTCCAGCACAGTAATGGTTACAGGCTCTACTTCCTCCTCCAGCACAGTAATGGTTACAGGCTTTACTTCCTCCAGCACAGTAATGGTTACAGGCCCTACTTCCTCCAGCACAGTAATGGTTACAGGCCCTACTTCCTCCAGCACAGTAATGGTTACAAGCCCTACTTCCTCCAGCACAGTAATGGTTACAAGCTCTACCTCCTCCAGCACAGTAATGGTTACAGGCTCTACTTCCTCCAGCACAGTAATGGTTACAGGCCCTACTTCCTCCAGCACAGTAATGGTTACAGGCCCTACTTCCTCCAGCACTGTTATGGTTAAATGCCCTACTTCCTCCAGCACAGTAATGGTTACAAGCTCTACCTCCTCCAGCACAGTAATGGTTACAGGCTCTACTTCCTCCTCCAGCACAGTAATGGTTACAGGCTTTACTTCCTCCAGCACAGTAATGGTTACAGTTCTACTTCCTCCAGCACAGTAACGGTTACAGGCCCTACTTCCTCCAGCACAGTAACGGTTACAAGCTCTACTTCCTCCAGCACAGTAACGGTTACAGACTCTACTTCCTCCAGCACAGTAATGGTTACAGGCCCTACTTCCTCCAGTACAGTAGTGGTTACAGGTCTACTTCCTCCAGCACAGTAGTGGTTACAGGCTTTACTTCCTCCAGCACAGTAATGGTTACAGGACTACTTCCTCCAGCACAGTAATGGTTACAGACTCTACTTCCTCCAGCACAGTAATGGTTACAGGCCCTACTTCCTCCAGCACAGTAATGGTTACAGGCCCTACTTCCTCCAGCACAGTAACGGTTACAAGCTCTACTTCCTCCAGCACAGTAACGGTTACAGGCTCTACTTCCTCCAGCACAGTAACGGTTACAGGCCCTACTTCCTCCAGCACAGTAACGGTTACAGGCCCTACTTCCTCCAGCACAGTAACGGTTACAGGCCCTACTTCCTCCAGCACAGTAACGGTTACAGTCCCTACTTCCTCCAGCACAGTAATGGTTACAAGCTTTACTTCCTACAGCACAGTAATGGTTACAAGCTTTACTTCCTCCAGCACAGTAATGGTTACAGGCCCTACTTCCTCCAGCACAGTAATGGTTACAGGCCCTACTTCCTCCAGCACAGTAATGGTTACAGGCCCTACTTCCTCCAGCACAGTAACGGTTACAAGCTCTACTTCCTCCAGCACAGTAACGGTTACAGGCTCTACTTCCTCCAGCACAGTAATGGTTACAGGCTCTAATTCCTCCAGCACAGTAGTGGTTACAGGCTTTACTTCCTCCAGCACAGTAATGGTTACAGTTCTACTTCCTCCAGCACAGTAACGGTTACAGGCCCTACTTCCTCCAGCACAGTAACGGTTACAAGCTCTACTTCCTCCAGCACAGTAACGGTTACAGACTCTACTTCCTCCAGCACAGTAATGGTTACAGGCCCTACTTCCTCCAGTACAGTAGTGGTTACAGGTCTACTTCCTCCAGCACAGTAGTGGTTACAGGCTTTACTTCCTCCAGCACAGTAATGGTTACAGGACTACTTCCTCCAGCACAGTAATGGTTACAGACTCTACTTCCTCCAGCACAGTAATGGTTACAGGCCCTACTTCCTCCAGCACAGTAATGGTTTCAGGCCCTACTTCCTCCAGCACAGTAATGGTTACAAGCTTTACTTCCTCCAGCACAGTAATGGTTACAAGCTTTACTTCCTCCAGCACAGTAATGGTTACAGGCCCTACTTCCTCCAGCACAGTAATGGTTACAGGCCCTACTTCCTCCAGCACAGTAATGGTTACAGGCCCTACTTCCTCCAGCACAGTAATTGTAACAGGCCCTACTTCCTCCAGCACAGTAATGGGTACAGGCCCTACTTCCTCCAGCACAGTAATTGTAACAGGCCCTACTTCCTCCAGCACAGTAATGGTTACAGGCCCTACTTCCTCCAGCACAGTAATTGTAACAGGCCCTACTTCCTCCAGCACAGTAATGGGTACAGGCCCTACTTCCTCCAGTACAGTAATGGTTACAGGCTCTAATTCCTCCAGCACAGTAATGGTTACAGGCGCTACTTCCTCCAGCACAGTAATGGTTACAGGCTCTACTTCCTCCAGCACAGTAATGGTTACAAGCACTACTTCCTCCAGCACAGGAATGGTTACAGGCCCTACCTCCTCCAGCACAGTAATGGTTACAGTCTCTAATTCCTCCAGCACAGTAATGGTTACAGGCCCTACTTCCTCCAGCACAGTAATGGTTACAGGCTCTACTTCCTCCAGCACAGTAATGGTTACAGGCTCTTCCTCCTCCAGCACAGTAATGGTTACAGGCCCTACTTCCTCCAGCACAGTAAGGGTTACAGGCCCTACTTCCTCCAGCACAGTAAGGGTTACAGGCCCTACTTCCTCCAGCACAGTAATGGTTACAGGCCCTACTTCCTCCAGCACAGTAATGGTTACAGGCCCTACTTCCTCCAGCACAGTAATGGTTACAGGCTCTTCCTCCTCCAGCACAGTAATGGTTACAGGCTCTTCCTCCTCCAGCACAGTGATGGTTACAGGCACTACTTCCTCCAGCACAGTGATGGTTACAGGCTCTTCCTCCTCCAGCACAGTAATGGTTACAGGCTCTTCCTCCTCCAGCACAGTGATGGTTACAGACCCTACTTCCTCCAGCACAGTAAGGGTTACAGGCTTTACTTCCTCCAGCACAGTAAGGGTTACAGGCGCTACTACCTCCAGCACAGTAATGGTTACAGGCTCTACTACCTCCAGCACAGTAATGGTTACAGGCCCTACTTCCTCCAGCACAGTAATGGTTACAGGCTCTAATTCCTCCAGCACAGTAATGGTTACAGGACTACTTCCTCCAGCACATAAATGGTTACAGACTCTACTTCCTCCAGCACAGTAATGGTTACAAGCACTACTTCCTCCAGCACAGTGATGGTTACAGGCCCTACTTCCTCCAGCACAGTAATGGTTACAGGCCCTACTTCCTCCAGCACAGTAAGGGTTACAGCCCTACTTCCTCCAGCATAGTAATGGTTACAGGCTCTACCTTCTCCAGCACAGTAATGGTTACAGGCCCTACTTCCTCCAGCACAGTAATGGTTACAGGCCCTACTTCCTCCAGCACAGTAATGGTTACAGGCCCTACTTCCTCCACCACAGTAATGGTTACAGGCCCTACTTCCTCCAGCACAGTAATGGTTACAGGCTTTACTTCCTCCAACACAGTAATGGTTACAGGCTCTACTTCCTCCAGCACAGTAATGGTTACAGGCTTTACTTCCTCCAGCACAGTAATGGTTACAGGCCCTACCTCCTCCAGCACAGTAATGGTTACAGGCCCTACTTCCTCCAGCACAGTAATGGTTACAGGCCCTACTTTCTCCAGCACAGTAACGGTTACAAGCTCTACTTCCTCCAGCACAGTAACGGTTACAGGCTCTACTTCCTCCAGCACAGTAATGGTTACAGGCTATACTTCCTCCAGCACAGTAATGGTTACAGTTCTACTTCCTCCAGCACAGTAATGGTTACAGGCCCTACTTCCTCCAGCACAGTAACGGTTACAAGCTCTACTTCCTCCAGCACAGTAACGGTTACAGGCTCTACTTCCTCCAGCACAGTAACGGTTACAGGCTCTACTTCCTCCAGCACAGTAACGGTTACAGGCTCTAATTCCTCCAGCACAGTAATGGTTACAGGCTCTAATTCCTCCAGCACAGTAATGGTTACAGGACTACTTCCTCCAGCACAGTAATGGTTACAGACTCTACTTCCTCCAGCACAGTAATGGTTACAGGCCCTACTTCCTCCAGTACAGTAGTGGTTACAGGTCTACTTCCTCCAGCACAGTAGTGGTTACAGGCTTTACTTCCTCCAGCACAGTAATGATTACAGGACTACTTCCTCCAGCACAGTAATGGTTACAGGTTCTACTTCCTCCAGCACAGTAATGGTTACAGGCCCTACTTCCTCCAGCACAGTAATGGTTACAGGCCCTACTTCCTCCAGCACAGTAACGGTTACAAGCTCTACTTCCTCCAGCACAGTAACGGTTATAGGCTCTACTTCCTCCAGCACAGTAACGGTTACAGGCCCTACTTCCTCCAGCACAGTAACGGTTACAGGCCCTACTTTTATCCAGCACAGTAACGGTTACAGTCCCTACTTCCTCCAGCACAGTAATGGTTACAAGCTTTACTTCCTCCAGCACAGTAATGGTTACAAGCTTTACTTCCTCCAGCACAGTAATGGTTACAGGCCCTACTTCCTCCAGCACAGTAATGGTTACAGGCCCTACTTCCTCCAGCACAGTAATTGTAACAGGCCCTACTTCCTCCACCACAGTAATGGTTACAGGCCCTACTTCCTCCAGCACAGTAAGGGTTACAGGCCCTACTTCCTCCAGCACAGTAATGGTTACAGGCCCTACTTCCTCCAGCACAGTAATGGTTACAGGCCCTACTTCCTCCAGCACAGTAATGGTTACAGGCCCTACTTCCTCCAGCACAGTAATGGTTACAGGCTCTTCCTCCTCCAGCACAGTAATGGTTACAGGCTCTTCCTCCTCCAGCACAGTGATGGTTACAGGCACTACTTCCTCCAGCACAGTAATGGTTACAGGCTCTTCCTCCTCCAGCACAGTGATGGTTACAGGCACTACTTCCTCCAGCACAGTGATGGTTACAGGCTCTTCCTCATCCAGCACAGTAATGGTTACAGGCTCTTCCTCCTCCAGCACAGTGATGGTTACAGGCTCTACTTCCTCCAGCACAGTGATGGTTACAGACCCTACTTCCTCCAGCACAGTAAGGGTTACAGGCTCTACTTCCTCCAGCACAGTAAGGGTTACAGGCTCTACTACCTCCAGCACAGTAATGGTTACAGGCTCTACTACCTCCAGCACAGTAATGGTTACAGGCTCTACTTCCTCCAGCACAGTAATGGTTACAGGCTCTAATTCCTCCAGCACAGTAATGGTTACAGGCTCTAATTCCTCCAGCAAAGTAATGGTTACAGGACTACTTCCTCCAGCACAGAAATGGTTACAGACACTACTTCCTCCAGCACAGTAATGGTTACAAGCACTACTTCCTCCAGCACAGCGATGGTTACAGGCCCTACTTCCTCCAGCACAGTAATGGTTACAGGCCCTACTTCCTCCAGCACAGTAAGGGTTACAGCCCTACTTCCTCCAGCACAGTAATGGTTACAGGCTCTACCTCCTCCAGCACAGTAATGGTTACAGGCCCTACTTCCTCCAGCACAGTAATGGTTACAGGCCCTACTTCCTCCAGCACAGTAATGGTTACAGGCCCTACTTCCTCCACCACAGTAATGGTTACAGGCCCTACTTCCTCCAGCACAGTAATGGTTACAGGCTTTACTTCCTCCAGCACAGTAATGGTTACAGGCTCTACTTCCTCCAGCACAGTAATGGTTACAGGCTTTACTTCCTCCAGCACAGTAATGGTTACAGGCCCTACCTCCTCCAGCACAGTAATGGTTACAGGCCCTACTTCCTCCAGCACAGTAATGGTTACAGGCCCTACTTCCTCCAGCACAGTAACGGTTACAAGCTCTACTTCCTCCAGCACAGTAACGGTTACAGGCTCTACTTCCTCCAGTACAGTAACGGTTACAGGCTCTACTTCCTCCAGCACAGTAGTGGTTACAGGCTTTACTTCCTCCAGCACAGTAGTGGTTACAGGCTTTACTTCCTCCAGCACAGTAGTGGTTACAGGCTTTACTTCCTCCAGCACAGTAATGGTTACAGTTCTACTTCCTCCAGCACAGTAATGGTTACAGGCCCTACTTCCTCCAGCACAGTAACGGTTACAAGCTCTACTTCCTCCAGCACAGTAACGGTTACAGGCTCTACTTCCTCCAGCACAGTAACGGTTACAGGCTCTAATTCCTCCAGCACAGTAATGGTTACAGGACTACTTCCTCCAGCACAGTAATGGTTACAGACTCTACTTCCTCCAGCACAGTAATGGTTACAGGCCCTACTTCCTCCAGTACAGTAGTGGTTACAGGTCTACTTCCTCCAGCACAGTAGTGGTTACAGGCTTTACTTCCTCCAGCACAGTAATGGTTACAGGACTACTTCCTCCAGCACAGTAATGGTTACAGGTTCTACTTCCTCCAGCACAGTAATGGTTACAGGCCCTACTTCCTCCAGCACAGTAATGGTTACAGGCCCTACTTCCTCCAGCACAGTAACGGTTACAAGCTCTACTTCCTCCAGCACAGTAATGGTTACAGGCTCTACTTCCTCCAGCACAGTAACGGTTACAGGCCCTACTTCCTCCAGCACAGTAACGGTTACAGGCCCTACTTCCTCCAGCACAGTAACGGTTACAGGCCCTACTTCCTCCAGCACAGTAACGGTTACAGGCCCTACTTCCTCCAGCACAGTAACGGTTACAGGCCCTACTTCCTCCAGCACAGTAACGGTTACAGTCCCTACTTCCTCCAGCACAGTAATGGTTACAAGCTTTACTTCCTCCAGCACAGTAATGGTTACAAGCTTTACTTCCTCCAGCACAGTAATGGTTACAGGCCCTATTTCCTCCAGCACAGTAATGGTTACAGGCCCTACTTCCTCCAGCACAGTAATGGTTACAGGACTACTTCCTCCAGCACAGTAATGGTTACAGACCCTACTTCCTCCAGCACAGTAATGGTTACAGGCTCTACTTCCTCCAGCATAGTAATGGTTACAGTCTCTAATTCCTCCAGCACAGTAATGGTTACAGGCCCTACTTCCTCCAGCACAGTAATGGTTACAGGCACTACTTCCTCCAGCACAGTAATGGTTACAGGCTCTTCCTCCTCCAGCACAGTAATGGTTACAGGCCCTACTTCCTCCACCACAGTAATGGTTACAGGCCCTACTTCCTCCAGCACAGTAAGGGTTACAGGCCCTACTTCCTCCAGCACAGTAATGGTTACAGGCCCTACTTCCTCCAGCACAGTAATGGTTACAGGCCCTACTTCCTCCAGCACAGTAATGGTTACAGGCCCTACTTCCTCCAGCACAGTAATGGTTACAGACTCTTCCTCCTCCAGCACAGTAATGGTTACAGGCTCTTCCTCCTCCAGCACAGTGATGGTTACAGGCACTACTTCCTCCAGCACAGTGATGGTTACAGGCCCTACTTCCTCCAGCACTGTAAGGGTTACAGGCCCTACTTCCTCCAGCACAGTAAGGGTTACAGGCTCTACTTCCTCCAGCACAGTAAGGGTTACAGGCTCTACTACCTCCAGCACAGTAATGGTTACAGGCTCTAATTCCTCCAGCACAGTAATGGTTACAGGCTCTAATTCCTCCAGCAAAGTAATGGTTACAGGACTACTTCCTCCAGCATAGAAATGGTTACAGACTCTACTTCCTCCAGCACAGTAATGGTTACAGGCTCTACTTCCTCCAGCACAGTAGTGGTTACAGGTCTACTTCCTCCAGTACAGTAGTGGTTACAGGCTCTACTTCCTCCAGCACAGTAGTGGTTACAGGTCTACTTCCTCCAGTACAGTAATGGTTACAGGCCCTACCTCCTCCAGCACAGTAATGGTTACAGGACCTACTTCCTCCAGCACAGTAATGGTTACAGGCCCTACTTCCTCCAGCACAGCAATGGTTACAGGCGCTACTACTTCCAGCACAGTAATGGTTACAGGCCCTACTTCCTCCAGCACAGTAATGGTTACAAGCTTTACTTCCTCCAGCACAGTAATGGTTACAGGCTCTAATTCCTCCAGCACAGTAATGGTTACAGGCCCTACTTTCCCCAGCACAGTAACGGTTACAGGCTTTACTTCCTCCAGCACAGTAATGGTTACAGGCCCTACTTCCTCCAGCACAGTAATGGTTACAGGCCCTACTTCCTCCAGCACAGTAATGGTTACAGGCCCTACTTCCTCCAGCACAGTAACGGTTACAAGCAGTACTTCCTTCAGCACAGTAACGGTTACAGGCTCTACTTCCTCCAGCACAGTAACGGTAACAGGCTCTAATTCCTCCAGCACAGTAATGGTTACAAGCCCTACTTCCTCCAGCACAGTAATGGTTACAGGCCCTACTTCCTCCAGCACAGTAACGGTTACAGGCTCTACTTCCTCCAGCACAGTAACGGTTACAGGCTCTACTTCCTCCAGCACAGTAATGGTTACAAGCCCTACTTCCTCCAGCACAGTAATGGTTACAGGCTCTACTTCCTCCAGCACAGTAATGGTTACAGGCTCTAATTCCTCCAGCACAGTAATGGTTACAAGCCCTACTTCCTCCAGCACAGTAATGGTTACAGGCCCTACTTCCTCCAGCACAGTAACGGTTACAGGCTCTACTTCCTCCAGCACAGTAACGGTTACAGGCTCTACTTCCTCCAGCACAGTAATGGTTACAGGCCCTACTTCCTCCAGCACAGTAATGGGTACAGGCCCTACTTCCTCCAGCACTGTAATGGGTACAGGCCCTACTTCCTCCAGCACAGTAATGGTTACAGGCTCTACTTCCTCCAGCACAGTAATGGTTACAGGCTCTAATTCCTCCAGCACAGTAATGGTTACAAGCCCTACTTCCTCCAGCACAGTAATGGTTACAGGCCCTACTTCCTCCAGCACAGTAACGGTTACAGGCTCTACTTCCTCCAGCACAGTAACGGTTACAGGCTCTACTTCCTCCAGCACAGTAAGGGTTACAGGCTCTACTTCCTCCAGCACAGTAATGGTTACAAGCTTTACTTCCTCCAGCACAGTAATGGGTACAGGCCCTACTTCCTCCAGCACTGTAATGGGTACAGGCCCTACTTCCTCCAGCACAGTAATGGTTACAGGCTCTACTTCCTCCAGCACAGTAATGGTTACAGGCTCTACTTCCTCCAGCACAGTAATGGTTACAGGCCCTACTTCCTCCAGCACAGTAATGGTTACAGGCCCTACCTCCTCCAGCACAGTAATGGTTACAAGCCCTACTTCCTCCAGCACAGTAATGGTTACAGGCACTACTTCCTCCAGCACTGTAATGGGTACAGGCACTACTTCCTCCAGCACAATACTTCCAGCAGATGGCAAATGCTGTATACTTAAATCTTGATGGTTACAAAGGTTAGATATACAGTAGTTTCCACTCCAAACGAACACCTCCAGCACAGTCTTTTGCGTATGACACAGCAGTGAAGACAGCACATACCCGATGTTGCTGGGTACAGTAGTTCTACAGTGTGTTAATTCAATAATGTCACCATACGACATACTGGGGACTCCAGATCCGAAGTTCATCGCACTCGTCTGAATCCTCATAGGAGACTTCAAACGTACGTAAACATCCCAATACACATGGACCCTCTCTCCTTCCGTCACCCCACATACACCTTCTTCAGGCAGGACTCCCCTCTAGCCTCGCTGCCACTTTGCAATGACCCCTCCCTTATTATGGGGCACTTCTCGAGGGACAATCAACCAGGGATCCAGTGTTACACATCGTATAGAATCTCACCCTGTCACGCATGGGCGGTCTCTTCACAGGTGCGCTCTCTTCCATTGTGGCACTCACTGGTCTGCTGCAGGGTTACACTATACAGGAACACTCTCCACTGCACCCTTCTGACTGCAGGCACGTAACAGCCATAAGCACTCCCCTCTTGTCCTCTGCAGGCTCTTTTACTCCAGCTGCAGTCGCTTGCTTGAGGCAACATCATGCCTCTCTCATGGGCTTCCTCTCCTACAGTATCTGGGGGAACCTCTATAATACAGGGCTTTCCCCTTCTCTTCAGGTGGTGGGGCATTTCAAAGGGGGCCCTTTACTTATAAGGCTTTGCCCCTTGCATAACTGCCCCCATGGCAGTGCCACGCACCCCTCTAATGTGAGGGTACCACGGGACCTCCTTCCTACCATCCCATGATCCCAGCTAATATGGCTGCCACTCTCCTCTCTAACTGCAGCTGCGGGTCGGATGCGAGACATCACCAGGATGCGGGGCTTAATCATGGCAGTGCGGGTAGGTGGGGCTTAGAAACTGGGGCGGAGTGCTGTCCCAGGCGGCATCTTGGCAGGTGTTACTGTCTGAGGCGGTTCTCTTGGATGAGTACTGACAATGCTAAATTCCTTTTGTCGTATAAACAATCCTTTATGAAGTCTAAGAACACTGTACGCTGTTTGCTTAAGAAGTACCGTTAGGGTACGCTATTTGCGTAACGATCGCTCCGCCGTAGGCGAGACGCTCAAGCGTCACGTTCGCTCACGGCCCAGTGATCACAGGACACGTTATTGGTTATGACTAGAGTAATGATTCGCTATGGCGTAGCATACGCTCGAGACCACGAGGAGGTCACCAGCGGCGCAGACGCTCACAACGCTATACCTTAATGTTTAAACCTTATACCAATGAAATACACAGAATACCTTAATGTGAGTACAGGGTGTAAGTGCAACCTTGTGTAACCTGACTAACTACAAGGCTGCTTGAGCGTCACCGACGCTCAAGTGAACACTTAATACTATAGAAAATACACAGATACTGGTTTAGGTTCCAAAGCCTATTAACTGTATTATATCTAATATATTTGAAAAAGGGGATAACAGTACAAATGATACACTACAATATAACAGAGACTTCCTAACCACAGAACTAAACAATAAATACAAAAGGACAATACTACACTGACCTAAATGCAATACAATACAATACTATCTAATACAATACAATACTAGCCTAGTCTAGGGGAGATATGAGAGAACAGAACAGAGAGAGAGAGAGAGAGAGATGAGAGAAATTGGCTCACAGAAAGACAATGATTACGGAGAGAAACTTACGCACAAAGGGTATGATCGCCTGCGCCTCGATATCCAGCTCCCGGCTATCAGCAGATAACCGTTGATGAGAGAGTGAGAGCTGGATGTGGTCGGCCTGCCTATTTATGCCCCACACACAATGCAATCTCCTGGTCCTACAATCCCATTGTCCATTGGCCGAAGGAATTCGGCCCTGCATCATAACAAAAGGTCATAGGGTGATTCATACAGGTGGGCTGTGACGATTTCCAACAGCTCAGGTGGGTGGGAAACTGGGTTTCCCGCCGCATACCTGAGTATGTGTAAATAATAGAAATGGACATAAACTTCTTATGTCCATAACTATTCGCACGAGCGATTAATACGCTCCAAACCAACACCGGAATATTACTAATTAAATACTCTTCCGATGGGTACCAAACACTGCTGTATGATTCCTGTCAGACCCTTCGTACGATACAAAGAGGGATTCCTTTAAACAGGGACCTTCTATTTTAACCAAACTTTCAGAATCTATCAAGGGGACCATGATCTACAAACTACATTAATTGTGAACATTTGTAACGAATGAGTCGCACGCTACGACTACATAAACTCTACCGTAAATACGCATACCGCGCCTGCGAGTGCACGCTATCGCGGGTATGCGCCTTCACGGGAGAGCGTACGCATGCGCAGCGCGGACCAGTGTGCGGTGCAAATATGGCAACGTCCATAGAGACATTTTTCTGACTTTGACAGTCCACCCTTTGGCAGTCAATAATAACTGCCACCTTCTAAAATATTTAAGGAGAAAAATGTAAGTCAGGGGTTAATTGATTTCCATGGTTGGGTAGGGGAGAAGAGTGGAGTAGGTGTGAAGAGGGTATGACCTAGTGAGAAAGCAGAAGCATGTGTGTATGAGTCCATGTTTGGAGGGTCATGTATCATCGTGCCGTACGTGTGGTAAATCAAGCTTCGAGGTATTGCGAAGTATACATTTGAATTCCTTCTTATCCTGTGGTACAGGTCTGTGGATGGGCTGTCAAACTCTACCGAGCTCATTTCGGCTGTGGTTGTAACAAAATGGGGATGCACATTTTAGTTGATGATACATGAATGGGGGAGGTATGTGGTTGCTAATATCTGTGCCTGTATTCCCTATCGTCTATGTGTGTCGTTACCTGAGGGTTGTAGAGATGAAGATAAAGAACACTTACGAAAAATGCAATGATATCCTATGTCAGGTAAATGTACATCTGTCGTCGAAGTTTTGTTCGGTATCTGTTGAGAGTCGTCTTCTTTGCGCTGTTTTGCTCATTAGGTGTGAGCAATAAGCTTTGTCAATGCCATCAGATGTACAGAAAATGTTGGGCTAGCGTGAGTTTAAAAAAATACTAGGGAAACTGGGGATCCATGGCAAAGTTCATCAAGTGTCCATATTTAAAGTTGTCAAATCTTCTTCTTTGGTGCTTGTCTGTTGTCTGTATAGCGTCTCGTCAACTTCCTCGTCCAAGGGGGTCTTTGTATCTTGGAGAAAAGCAGAAAAACAGGTGAAAGAAACGGACCGTATAATCGCATTTTCATCACATTCTGGTTTCTATCATTGGGTCATAAATCAAATCCAGGTTAATTACAGTTTCCTCGCTCCTCAAGCTCATCACTCTTGTACTTTGTTTGCACCTCATTAAAGCCTGCCCGCATCTAAATATCAATCCAATCGATATAATGACACCCAAGATACATAGTAGAAACTTTCCAACATCCATTATGACTCCTTGAGCCCAGTCTCCTAAACCGGAGAACCAATTTCGCGGGTTCAACCATGACACCCAACCAGTCAGCTCATTACCTACAGCAGCAAGGGTGAGATTGTGTTTTCGACGAAATTCCCACTTTAATTGCAGAATATCGTCCATCTTTTGGTCTATGACCTCTACCGGATCCTCGGTGCTATTTGTGATATACGTGCAACACTTTATGCCGTACTGTGTTGCCAATGTAACACAATATCCGCCTGTTACTGCTGTAAGATAATTAAGAACCATCCTATGCTGAACTAGTTCTGTTTTGTAGGCTTGAAGTTCTCTTCCAGTGTATCTAAACGTGTCATCATACATTTCAGTGATATTATCTAACAAATTGGCGAGTGCGGAAATGTATCTATAATTCATCACACCTCGAGCGGTGCGAGTGAAATCTAACGCTACCAGAACCTGAATCCCGGTGGATTCATGGATAAGATCAGAGGCCGGATGCTCTAACCTTTCTGACAGTTGTCTTTTAACTCGGTGCTCGTAATGAGTGTGAGTATAAGGAGCTTGGGCACCACGGTGTATGTCCTTCATTTTGTCATGTGTAACAGTCATCACTTCAGGCAATACTTTTCCAATATAACACAATCCTTCAGAGTTTGGGGCAAGCCACTTGTACGCCTTTCTCCCGCATATGAAATATGCGTCATCGGGGAGAACATAAGGGACGGAGAAGGACATGACCATGTTACAAACCTTCCAGGTGAAATCTCCTGACCCTAATTCTTCCATCTGCTTAATGCACGTATCAGTTTGTACGATATGTGCACAGTATCCTGGTGATACCTCTCCAACTCTAGTAATCCTATTTCCTAAGGTATATCGATACCGGAAAGATTTTCCTCTACTGGCTATGTGGCGTACGAGCTCTGTATCTGTAGGCATTCTATCTGCTCTGTGTGAAAAGGTCATGGTAAGGTTGCTCCACGACACTTCCCAATTTCCCGGTTTTCTGGGATTGGAGATGTTGAAACATAAGAGGGACCTATCCACATGGTATTGGTGGAGCTTCAAACTAGGAGGGCTGGAGATGTTAAACCTCCGATCCACCGGTCTCCCACCACTTAGCTCAAGTACCTCCCCTAACGTTAAAGGAAATGGTACTAGCCCTGATTTGCTGTGACCCTGAGGTACTTGAGAGCATACCCAACAATCTGTTTGGTTTAACACGTTACCCACTAAGGAGTGATAGTCACTCAATGGATGCCGGTCCATATGGATATTAAAACTAGATTGGCATTTCTTTATGCATCCATCTTCAACCAGATTATCACAGAGCCTACAGATACAATTTTCTTCAGCTAACAATCCATCACAATTTCTTCTATCGGATCGTTTTCTGATACTCGCCTTTGCTTGTTGGTTTGGTTGATCTTGGAAAACTACGCCTCCATCATCATAATCGGAACCCATTCCAGAACCTCTCTCGACCTCTATGGTACTCTCGCCGGAACAGACTGCTCTGGTCAACATCATGGTTAACATCAAAATCCGGATCACAGTCTCTTGGGGCAAGTCCATCTTTGAGGAGGAAATAGAGAAGAATGAGAAGGGGGAAAAAGAAATTTTTAAGGGAGAGGGGCTGGGAAGTGGAGAAAAACAATAAAAGGGAGAGGGGAGTCGACAACTGCTTCCGGTCTTCAAGGCTCAGGTGCCGCCTCAGTCCTCCTGGAACAGACACTCTAGTGATACAACCTCTACCGTCTGTTCCTTATCACGGGACTTCTCTGGATCAGCAACCTTTTTGCAGTGGGATGAATGGACCCAAGTCTCTCTCTCAGCAACCTTCAATGCTGTGGTGCTAGTCAATAAGACCTGGTATGGTCCTTCCCATCTATCAATAAGACAACCTGAGCGTAGAAAATTTCGTATCATTACATAATTCCCAGGTTCAATGTCATGACAATTACTATCTGGTAAATCAGGAATCACCAACTTCAGATTATCATTTTGATTCCTCAACTGTTTACTCATGTTAATTAAGTATTTTACAGTTACTTCATTGTTACATTTCAAATCATCCTGAGGGTTAATCATGACATGCGGTTGTCGACCAAACAAGATTTCAAAAGGAGACAGATTAAGAGGGGACCTGGGAGTGGTTCTGATGCTATACAAAACAATGGGTAAAGCTTCTGGCCACGTCAATCCTGTCTCTGTCATTACTTTACTCAATTTATTTTTAATAGTGCTGTTCACTCTTTCGACCTTCGCGCTCGCCTGTGGACGGTACGGAGTGTGCAGCTTGCTATCAATACCCATTAATTTACACATTCCTTGAAAGACATCACCTGTAAAATGGGTACCCCTATCACTTTCAATGATTCTAGGGATACCATATCTACATACAAATTCCTGCACAATTTTCTTAGCTGTAAACATGGCAGTATTTGTAGCTGCTGGAAATGCTTCGACCCAATTCGAGAAAACATCTATACAGACAAGTACATATTTCAAATTTCGACATGGGGGTAATTGAATGAAGTCAATTTGTATTACCTGGAAAGGGCCGCCGGCAGGTGGGATATGGGATGGTTCTGTAGGTATTGCTTTTCCAATATTCTTTCTCAGACAGGTAAGGCATGACATTGCTCTTTTACCCGCATGAGAGGAGAATCCTGGGGCGCACCAGTATGCTCTTACCAATTTGCACATCCCCTCCCTGCCTAGATGAGTCAGCCCGTGAGCTGCTTCAGCCAGACATGGAAGGTATGCCCTGGGGGCCACCGGTTTACCATGTCCATCCGTCCAGAGCCCTGAGGACTCCTGGCCATATCCCTTTGCCTTCCAGACTGCTCTTTCCTGTGTGGAACACAAATTCTGCATCTCACACAACTTTTGTGTGTTGATGGTATTAAATACCATCAGTTGTGTGGTGTCTGTCTGTATGGGGGTAGCAGCTGCAAGCTTTGCGGCTTCGTCTGCTCGGCTGTTACCAAGTGACACTGGGTCTTGACTATATGTATGTGCTTTACATTTGATAACAGCCACTCTGTCGGGTTCCTGTATCGCTGTTAGAAGCCTTTTTATATGAGCTGCATGCGCTATCGGTGTGCCAGCTGCCGTCATGAAATTTCTGAGCCGCCATAGGGCTCCGAAATCATGGACTACCCCGAACGCGTATCTGGAATCGGTGTAGATATTGGCTGACTTACCCTTAGCCAATTCACATGCTCTGGTTAGGGCGACCAGTTCAGCAACCTGGGCTGAGTGAGGTGGGCCTAGCGGTTCCGCTTCTATGGTGTCTTGGTCATCTACGACTGCGTATCCAGTACACAAGTCTCCCGAGTCTGACTGTCTGTGACAACTACCGTCCGTGTAGAACGTGAGTTCTGCATCTTCCAGTGGATTGTCACTGATGTCAGGCCTTGCGGTAAAATTTTGGGTCAAATATTCCATACAATCATGTGTATCTTCCTTTGCATTAAATCCTCCTTCCCCATCACTCTCACCTTCCACCCTTTGTGCCTGACCAGGCACACCTGGGAGAAATGTTGCAGGATTTAATGCACTGCATCTCCTTATGGTGATGTTTACTGGGGCCATTAATGCCAATTCCCATCTTGTAAACCTTGCTGATGAGACGTGTCTGGTTTGGGCAGAATTCAATAAGGCAGATACCGCATGCGGTGTATGGATTGTGAGGTTGTGGCCTAGCACGACATCTTCGCTTTTTGTCACTAGCAATGCTATCGCCGCAACGCTACGCAAGCATGTGGGGAGGGATCGCGCTACCGTATCTAGCTGAGCGCTGTAATATGCAACTGGCCTGCTGGCATCACCGTGTTTTTGTGTTAGTACACCTGCTGCGCACCCAGCACTTTCTGTTCCGTATAGTTCAAAGGGTTTCCCATAGTCTGGCATACCTAGTGCTGGTGCCTGCGTTAGGCATTGCTTGAGTCTCTCAAATGCTGTTTCAGATTCGTCTGTATGCGAAATCCGATCAGGTTTGTTTGAAGAGACCATTTCCTGCAAAGGTAGCGCCAATATGGAAAACCCTGGGATCCAATTACGGCAATACCCACACATTCCTAGAAACGTCCTGATCTGTTGCTGGGTTTGTGGCAGTGTCATGTCTCTAATGGCTTGGATTCTATCAGCGGTCAGGTGTCTCAGTCCTTGTGTTAGACAGTGTCCCAAATATTTTACCTTAGTTTGGCATAATTGTAACTTGTCTTTGGAAACCTTGTGACCTGTGTCTGAAAGATGAAACAGGAGCTGTTTCGTATCCTTCAGGGAAGCTTCCAATGAATCAGAACACAGTAGTAGATCATCCACGTACTGTATCAACACTGATCCACTCTCCGGTTGGAAAGACTGTAAACAATCATGCAAAGCCTGGGAAAATATACTTGGACTATCTATGAAACCTTGGGGTAACCGAGTCCACGTGTATTGGACTCCTCTGTATGTGAATGCAAACAAATATTGGCTGTCAGGGTGCAGAGGTACCGAAAAGAATGCGGAGCAGAGGTCAATAACAGTGAAAAATTTGGCAGTGGGAGGAATTTGCATTAGGATGACAGCTGGATTAGGCACTACGGGGAACTGACTCTCAACTATTTTGTTAATCCCCCTTAGATCCTGCACTAGCCTGTAACCCCTCCCCCCACTCTTTTTAACAGGGAAGATGGGACTATTTGCTGTGCTGGACGTTCTTACTAGAATGCCCTGTTGTAGCAAGCGCTCTATTACGGGAAAAACTCCTAACTCCACCTCTGGCTTCAGAGGATACTGTGGGATTTTTGGAGCTATCCTACCATCTTTTACTTGTACAACTACTGGAGCTACATTTGCCATTAATCCAGTGTCCTGTCCATCTTTTGTCCAAAGTGACTCTGGTATCTGAGATGTCATCTCTTCTACTTGGGATGGATTCCTATTTGTCATAATGGAATGTGACATTAATTTTGATGGGGAGTCTAACATGTCTCGTACTTCCTGAGCGTGATTCTCAGGGATGTCCAAGAATACACCTTCAGGAGTACAATAAATGACGCAACCCATTTTACATAGTAAGTCTCTACCCAGGAGATTAGTTGGTGCCGATGCAGCCAGCAAAAAGGAATGCTTGGTATGCAAAGGCCCTATTGTAATCTCGGCTGGTTTGCTAACAGGGTAGTGCTGGACTACTCCTGTTACTCCCATGGCTGGAATTGTCCTACCAGTGGTTCTCATGCCCACTGTCGAATTTATCACTGACTTGGCCGCCCCTGTGTCTACAAGAAAGTTTAAAGTTTTACCAGCTACATTGATTGCAATTTCTGGTTCGCTTCCAAGACTAGCAATCAACTTAACTGGCTGCAGATTACAGGTATGGCCACACCCCTATTGGGTATGCTGACCTCCCTGAATCCCGTTGGCAGCAACTACTTGTGAGGGGGTTAGCTGGGAACTACCAGAGGCATGCCAACCTCTGTTCGGGGGGTATCTTTTTGTTTCCCCTGTATGTGGCTCAAAACTCCGCCTCTGTGGACCCTGCTCCCATTGTCGTGTGTTGTGTTGTTGTCTAGGGGGTTGAAAAGATCTTTGTACATTCTTTGTTCTACATTCTCGTGCAAAGTGTCCCGGTCTGTTACAAGAAAAACATGTTATTACACTTGCCTTACCCACAGGATTCGGTGGTACATACGCAGGCTGCTTTGTGGTCAGCGCCTGTATACTTACTGACATCAACTTATCACTTTGCGACTCCCTGTGCCTAGTGATATTTCTGTCGTGATCAATAGCAGCCTCTCTCAATGTGGACACTGACAGACCTCGCCAGCATGGTTGCGTGGTCTGTACCCTAGCTTTTAATGTTTCTTTCAAACCATCCATCAGTACAGATACTGCTACTTCTCGATGGTTTGGGTTGGTCTTAATGTCTTCTATACCAGTGTACTTTGCCATTTCTAATAGTGCCCGGTGAAAATATTCTGTTGCCGTTTCGGACTCCTTTTGCTTAATGGAAAATATTTTATTCCATTTAACAACGGCTGGGAAATACTCCTTTAGCTGTAAATTTATCCTTTTTACATTATCCTTGTTGTACACGTCTGTAAGCGGTACATCTTTATCCAATGCACAGTCAGCTAAAAATTGAGTTGCGTCAACATTGGAAGGTAAACAAGCTCTTAGCAGTATCTGCCAATCCTTGTTGTTGGGTTCTACAGTGTTACCTAGATCCCTGATGTATTTTTGGCTAGCAACTAAATCCTTCCTGGGGTCAGGAAATTCGGACACTATTGTTCTTAATTCCATTCTGGAAAATGGAGTGTACATGGCAATGTTCCTTATGGGAGTGGCTCCAGACACATCTGTTTTTCCATTGGGAACTGCTATTACCCTTACAGGAGCAATTCTAACAGCCTCTTCCTGTGTAGATTCTACAGCTTGTTGTGGTACAATTGTTTCAGTGTAGTGCATGGTGCCGTACTTACCCGTTGACACGACCTCACCTATCCCTCCGCTAGGGGCTTTCACTAATCTCGTGGGTGTCGCTGTGCCTACTGTGGTCTCTGCTATGGTGGCTGCAAGAGAGAGAGCTGAAATTGTTGCTGAATCGTCTTCTTGATCACACTCCTGAGGAAGGTTCAAAACAGGGTACATCTTGCACGGGTTAATACTTGCATGAGTTATTTGGTTAACATCATTAACATTTACAAGGTTACTAAGAGTTTTTGTTTTATAACCCAGTGCGTTTCTCTCCGTAATCAACTTCTCTCCTGCAATGTATGGTGGAGGAGGAGCTGTGGCTATCAGCTTCCTGACTGCCCCAGATCCTGCCGCCAGAGCCAAACCTCTCTGTATCTCACCTTCCTGGTGCCATAACTGTAAATAATCATGATGCTGAATTCGTCTCTTTGCTGATTTTACGAGACATATCCTCCTCCTTAAATTTTGTAACACTTCTGGACTAAAGCTACCTATTCTTGGGAATTTGTCCCTGTCTTGTACAGTCATTCTCTCCCATTCATCACATAAAGATTCGGTGTGACTTCCATATTTTTCACACATTACATATCGTGCCGACCCAACTGGTCGGTTCACAGAATCAACCTGAACCAGGGTTGATCGCCCCCTACCTGAGCAACTGGCCCCCATAGTCTGCAGGTGTTGCTTAGTCCTCCTTGGATCTCTGTATCAAGGTTTTCAGCAAGCCTTTTCAGACAACCAAATTACTCCACAGTAGGCCGGCGGTGGCGGTTTACCGAGTACCCCACTCACTCGCCCACCTCGACCAATACGACCTGATCACACCGATATGGTGCTGGCGTACTCGATACAGGGCCCCTATGGAACCTTCAGTTTACTGGAACATATGAGGGTTACCCGCAGGACACTTACTCTTTCCAGTAAAGTTGGGGTTGTTAGATAGTTCCTGAGTGACCAGCGAACTTCCCTTCCAAAAATAAAAAATTACACAAATCACGTCAGAATGTACAAATAGCGTTTGTGACCACTTTACTCTAATGGTATTAGGTCAGATTACTAACTACTGCACACAATTACGTGTGGTCCAATCGTTCAGTACACAAGCACTACTTGTTATGTACTGAAAGATCAATGGAATCGATGTTTCCGGCCGCGATTCCTTCAGCAAGAGCTTGTATGGCCTATATGGGTTCTGCACCAACACCCCAGGCGTTGTGCCACTGGACTTTTATAGCGGACCTTTTACCTTACGACCTCCTGGTCTTGTTACCTTATGACCTCCTGGTCTTGTTACCTTATGACCTCCTGGTCTTGTTACCTTATGACCTCCTGGTCTTGTTACCTTATGGTCCGCTATACTCTAATGCTCAAATATTATTTAACCAGGGATGCCTCCCTAGCCACCGTATATGTCACTTACACGTATGTCCCTTGACGAGTACCCGGCTTTCCTTTTGGTTCCACCTTAAAGTTGTATAAACTTATGTATACAAAACCACACTCACTCAACACATGTACACTTTGTTTCTATATCTATTTCTGCGCAGAAATTGTCTTCAGTCCAACAGTGTTACCAATTAGGAGTAGGATCTGTTAAACTAAATTTCAGATTTTTCCAAAAATAGATTTGCGTTATTTACCGCGTCGCGTTATCTACCGCTGTGCGTTACTTATCGCCTTTGCGCTAATTATCGCTTTTCGTGACTTGAGCTACGTGGGCGTAACCGGACGCTACGTTGCGTAGTGAACGCTGCGTGCGTCTGCCTTTGAATTGCGTACGCTAGTCTTTGTTAGCGACACGTGTACGCAATGCAAAGATCCACCGTAACACAATATATACTTTTATCAATGTAAATGATCCCTGATCATCTACCGCAATCCACACTGACTGCCTTGTATCTCAGACAAATCGTGTGTTGTTCTATACTTTAACTATTACCTCTACTATGAAATAACAGCAAATCTCTTTTAGCACTTTCTATCAACTATAAAAATTGGCAAACAGGAATAGTGATATACGAAATTGAAAAAAAAGAAATGCAGATAAATGTATGCGTGCGTGTATACGCAAGACAGAAGAGAAATAAAACAGTTTTTTAAAAGACACAAGCGTTTTGTTCTTACTTCCGGTTCCCGGATTCCTTCAGCACTCTTTATCTAAGCGAAGCAGACGCTTATCCCGTCAGCACTGGGAGACAACCTCCCACCCTTTGCTGGGGGATAATGTCTGCTGATCTACCTAGTGCAGATATGAGAAGGATAGGACGAGTCCCCAATTGACAATGCTAAATTCCTTTTGTCGTATAAACAATCCTTTATGAAGTCTAAGAACACTGTACGCTGTTTGCTTAAGAAGTACCGTTAGGGTACGCTATTTGCGTAACGATCGCTCCGCCGTAGGCGAGACGCTCAAGCGTCACGTTCGCTCACGGCCCAGTGATCACAGGACACGTTATTGGTTATGACTAGAGTAATGATTCGCTATGGCGTAGCATACGCTCGAGACCACGAGGAGGTCACCAGCGGCGCAGACGCTCACAACGCTATACCTTAATGTTTAAACCTTATACCAATGAAATACACAGAATACCTTAATGTGAGTACAGGGTGTAAGTGCAACCTTGTGTAACCTGACTAACTACAAGGCTGCTTGAGCGTCACCGACGCTCAAGTGAACACTTAATACTATAGAAAATACACAGATACTGGTTTAGGTTCCAAAGCCTATTAACTGTATTATATCTAATATATTTGAAAAAGGGGATAACAGTACAAATGATACACTACAATATAACAGAGACTTCCTAACCACAGAACTAAACAATAAATACAAAAGGACAATACTACACTGACCTAAATGCAATACAATACAATACTATCTAATACAATACAATACTAGCCTAGTCTAGGGGAGATATGAGAGAACAGAACAGAGAGAGAGAGAGAGAGAGAGAGAGAGAGAGATGAGAGAAATTGGCTCACAGAAAGACAATGATTACGGAGAGAAACTTACGCACAAAGGGTATGATCGCCTGCGCCTCGATATCCAGCTCCCGGCTATCAGCAGATAACCGTTGATGAGAGAGTGAGAGCTGGATGTGGTCGGCCTGCCTATTTATGCCCCACACACAATGCAATCTCCTGGTCCTACAATCCCATTGTCCATTGGCCCTGCATCATAACAAAAGGTCATAGGGTGATTCATACAGGTGGGCTGTGACGATTTCCAACAGCTCAGGTGGGTGGGAAACTGGGTTTCCCGCCGCATACCTGAGTATGTGTAAATAATAGAAATGGACATAAACTTCTTATGTCCATAACTATTCGCACGAGCGATTAATACGCTCCAAACCAACACCGGAATATTACTAATTAAATACTCTTCCGATGGGTACCAAACACTGCTGTATGATTCCTGTCAGACCCTTCGTACGATACAAAGAGGGATTCCTTTAAACAGGGACCTTCTATTTTAACCAAACTTTCAGAATCTATCAAGGGGACCATGATCTACAAACTACATTAATTGTGAACATTTGTAACGAATGAGTCGCACGCTATGACTACATAAACTCTACCGTAAATACGCATACCGCGCCTGCGAGTGCACGCTATCGCGGGTATGCGCCTTCACGGGAGAGCGTACGCATGCGCAGCGCGGACCAGTGTGCGGTGCAAATATGGCAACGTCCATAGAGACATTTTTCTGACTTTGACAGTACATATACACAGGCAGCAGGCAGTTACAGAGAGTTAAACTGGTCCACCTACCAGGTGCTTTCCTTTCACTGGGATGAGAAAAAGTTTCCTCATATATGGAATGCATTTTCAAATATCCTCAGCTGCATATGGCACATAAGCGTCTTCCTCCTTCCAGGGCACCATTGAAAGTTTTCAATTCAGAGGATGGTGACTTGTCAGACTGATGTCCCAGAGGGTGTGGACCTTGAGTCTTCAGTTAGGGCGCAGAAGACCTCATTGCGCCACTCTGGACTGTTTAGCTGTGGATTCCCAAGCAGAGGCTGTTGGTCCATTCATGCATTGACTCAAGAAGGTCATTACTTTTCCATCTTTAGATCTCTCCAATCTCATCAAGGAGGCCTGGAAGGTTCTGGATAAAAAGTACTCCATCCCCTGCAAGTTTGCTTCACTTTATCCACTTCTGGTAGATCACGTATTATTATTATTTGTTATTATCCTTTATTTATATGGCACCACAAGGGTTCCGCAGCACACAATTACAGACTACATATGCACATAATCAAAACAGGAAAACAGTGACTTACAGTTGAAGACAATATAGGACAAGTACAGGGTAACTAAACATAACTACACCAGTAAACGACAGAGATAGGTTCCAAGGTGGCCAAAAAACTGCGGGATTTGGGCAGTTGAGGATTATTAAAGTAAGAAAAGGATAAGCACATGAGGGAAGAGGGCCCTACTCGTGAGAGCTTACATTCCACGTGGGAAGTGACTGCCAAAGTTGATTCTGCAGTAGCATGTTTAGCTAATCTTCCTTTCAGGGCTTTGAGTCCATTAAATATCTGCTATATAAAAAATATCCGTTAGTCAACCTTTACTAGTTTCAGCATGGGTGGCTGGAGCTATGGAGAATTGGGCCAACAAAGTTCTGGAAGACCTTCACAGTGATGTGATCAGGAATTCCCTACTGGAATTAGTGGAACAGCTTAGCAGTGCAGCTGAATATGTGTGAGGCCGTGCAAGTCGGCACTCATGTGGCTTCTAAGGTTTCGGCTATGACTGTCTCAGCTTGATGGGCCCTTTGGCAATCTGCCCTTGGACTGTGGATTCGGAATAGGAACGTTCCTTGGAAGCTCTTCCTTTTGGTGGGGGGCATTCTTTTTGGTCCAGAACCGGATTCCTTTAATGCCAAGGCTAATATGAAGAAAAGCCTTGCACTACTTTTTTTTAATGTGGAACATCCAGTAGAGGTCAAATGGCCAGAGGGCATTTCTTCTCTAGCAGGGGTTCGGCGACAAAGGGCAGATTTTCTGATACCAGCAGATGCTCAGGAGCCAAAGGTGTCACGGCTGAGTTTGGTTGTGCACCCGGACTATTACTGGACACAGGGTCTGGTCTTGAGTGCTGTGGACAGAACTGGGCTGGCTTAAGAATTGGCCTGCTCATTCAGGCATGGCAGTCAGGCAGTATGAACTGTGATGGTAGGTGACCGGCTATGGGTACTGGAACACTGATGGAGGGAGCCACCAGTGCAATGGGTAGCCGGGTAACACCTATAGAGAGAGTCACGTGGAGAGACTGGTGAGTAACGGAATGCTGAGAGGAACAGCAATGCAGGAGAGGCTCGGGTCACTGGCTGGAATCAGAGTGGTAGCTGTGAAGAGGCAGAAGTCTGTGGCAATGATTGTAGACCAGAACTGAGGATATGAGCAATAACTGTAAAAGAAGCTGAGGGCATCAGCAATACTTGTAAACAAGGCTGAGGGTGTCGGCAATATTTGTAGACGAAGCTGAGGACATCAGCAATACATGTAGATAAAGCCAAGGATGTCGACAATACTTGTAACTGAAGTTGAGGATGTCGGCAATGCTCGTAGACGAAGCTGAGGATGTCAGCAATACTTGTAAAACGAAGCCAAGGATGTCGGCAATGCTTGTAGATGAAGCTGAGGATGTCAGCAACACGGATTTCCAGAAGCTGGACAGCTGAGGTGGTGCAATAGGGATTCCGTATGCTGTGCAGTGTCGGCACTGCTTGTTTCCCAGTAGCTGTGATGTGGTGGTTCTGCACAATGAGTACTGCAATGTTGTATTCAGCAGTGGCAGGTTTTCCGGATACTATGGTGCGCTACCTTGAGCAGCGGTGAACTGGAAGCTGACAAGAACCAGCAGAGTCTCTAATGCTGCTAGGGATATAGGACTGTCCCTCTGAATCACTGGAGGACTTCCAGTGAGTCTGGAGATGCCAGGATGTAATGGCAGCGATGGCCCTTTAAATCATCCAGGGAGTCGGGCGGTGCGGGGGATGGTAACTTGCACTGAGTCTATTACCAGCAGGAGATTCTGGAGCTCACTCCAGGCTGAGACACCAAAGCACTAACGGCTTGTTAGTGCAGGGAGCTGGAACTTGTACCCAGTGCTTGCAGCTGAGTGGATGAACGACTCACATGACGTGGAGAGACTCCGGGTTGGCTCCAGGGGAATCAGCTGACTGGAGACTGTCATGGCACTACCTATGGAATAGAGTATCGGGAACTCGGGCGTGTTGCGGCCTGGACAAACGGCTGCCAGCAGGGAAATGCTGGAGCACAATCATGGATGCTGCAGCGAGCAGCAGGATACAGCGGGGATGCACCCAAATGAGGGATCACACCCAGGGCCGCGGCGGAGGCAGACCAAGGCGAGGCCGGGGAGCGCAGGTAACCTCCGTTTTGTGACAAAAGGCTCTGGAGAAGCTTAGTGCCTGATGGGATCCCTCTCCATCCAGTATGGTCATCATTAAGAGGGCAGTTGCTACAGTTTTAAAGACCATTGGGTGGAGTCGACTTCAGATACTTGGGGGTGGGGCACCACTTCCCAAGGTTACATCATTGACCTCAAGGGTCCACCACCACGGCAGTTTTTCACTACAGCTCTTCCTCATGATGCGGAGAAGAGGGGGGCCTTGGACCAAGCTGTCAATTCTTTCCTTCGTCTCCACTTTACACTCACCGTCCTCGACTCATGTGAAATGTCAGACTACGTTTGAGCAATTGCGGGAAGAGGAGGCTATGAGGAAGACTTATTACAAAGATACAACTACAAGATGATATTCCTCCTATATTCGGTACACATATTGGATTATCACTTTGGATAATAACAACAGTCAGGATCTTTTGTTGAACACTGAATGCGCAGCTGATTTACTACCAAAGAACATATATACATACATACATACATACATACATATATATATATATTAAGATAATATATGGTTGGGGAATATTCCGCTCTCCTATCCCCCAGTATGTGACATGTATGTAGAATACACTGCTCTCCTGGAGCCGGATGGAATGAAGAAGGGTTGGCCGGAGGTGCTGTTTCTCTACCGAACTCAGATGGTTTTTTTTTAAATGGCGACCATTTAGAAGGTATGGATGTACCTGAACATATACATGATTGCCACATTAAAAAATCTAGTTTAGCCAGGAAAGTGCACCTCCGGCCAACTGGAAATTCATGACATCCTGCTCCCAGTATCTTTATATTCATTCTGTAAGGTGTTTTACTGTGAGACCTATTTTGAGAGAATGGCTGAACATAAAGCTCTTACAATGTAGATGGGGCAGTGGAAGAGACAAATGAGATTGGGGCAATTGTTTGGGCATTGCGGGGTGGAAAGTTTCAATGTAATGTCGATGGGGGATACCCGGTTAGTCCCAGTAATTATTGTCCCGCTATCGAATTAGTCCCGATAAGCCGGCACAAGACGCGGCTTATTGGAGATTTTGTTAACAAATCCCCAGAAACAGCTCCGTTTTTGTGCGAAAATGGGTCTGTTTCTTCCGAAAACACAGGTTTTACTGAACCCGTATGTTTTACCATTGTTAAATCTCTTTCTGCGAGGTACACCGGGTTCCGCAGGGAATACATCGGGGTGTAGAGATGGATCTTGATCCAGGCACCAACAGGTTAAAGCTTTAGCTGTCCCAGGATGCTTTGGGGCCTCCTCTGTAACCCCGCCTCCAGGCACTGTGAGCTCAGTTTCATTGACCAGTCCAATGCTAGAGCAGGTAAAAGAGACGGCAGATGTTAGTCACATAGAACCACATTCTCACGACAGGAGAAGGTACCAGCGGCTAATGCCAAACAACCCATAGAAGCTAAGTGCATCAGGGTGGGCGCCCTGTGGAACCCAGTGTACCTTGCAAAAAGAGATTTAACAACGGTAAGTCTGCCATAAATCTCCTTTTCTGCAGCGGGGTACACTGGTATTCCACAGGGAATAACATCGGGGATGTCCTACAGCAGTTCCTCATGGGAGGGGACACACTGTAGCGGGCACAAGAACCCGATGCCCAAAGGAGGCATCCTGGGAGGTGGAAGTATCGAAGGCATAGAACCTGATGAACGTGTTCACTGAGGACCACGTAGCCGCCTTGCACAATTGTTCTGCGGACGCTCAATGACGGGCCGCCCAAGAGGGTCCAACAGACTGAGTAGAATGGGCCTTAAAAGCAGCAGGAGCTGTGAGACCAGCCTGTACATAAGCATGTGCAATCACCATTCTAATCCATCTGGCCAAGGTATGCTTATTCACAGGCCAGTCACATTTGTGGAAACCAAACAGTGCAAAAAGAGGATCTGACCTACTAATAGAGGCAGTCCTCTCCACATATATACGGAGAGCCCGTACCACATCCAAAGACCGCTGTTTGGAGGACAATTCAGAAGAGGCGAAGGCCGGAACCACAATCACTTTTTCTCTTACGTCTTAGAGGATGCTGGGGTCCATATTAGTACAATGGGGTATAGACTGGTCCACCAGGAGCCATTGGCAGTTTAAGAGTTTAACAGTGTGGGCTGGCTCCTCCCTCTATGCCCTTCCATCCGACTCAGTTTAGAAAATGTGCTTGGAGGAGCCGGTCACAGCTAGGGTAGCTCTACTGGGCTTCTTTAGTAAAAGTTTATTTTAGAGTTTATTATTTTACAGGGAGGCTGCTGGCAACAGCCTCCCTGCATTGAGGGACTGAGGGGGGAGCAGTGTCCGCCCTGCGAGGTCTGAGCCACTGTCTACGCTGACTGGACGCTGAGCTCCAGAGGGGATAGAACGCTGTGTGTGGGTTGTCTCCAATCTCTGTGTCTCTCTGCCGTTGTTCGGGGGGAAACTCTGCACAGTACCTGTGTGTATGTGGGGTGTGCAAGAAACCTTGTCTAGAGACTCTGGGGTAAATTCAATTGAAGTCGAAAACTGCCATCTGTCGAAAAGACGTCAGTTTTCGACTTTTTAAGGTCGAATCGTGATTCGGCCTATTCAATATTTTCGACAAGTCGATGAATTCGACTTGTGGAAAAGCACGTGGATCGGCAGAATAGCTGCCGATCCACGTGCTTGTGTCGGTTTTGGCCCCCATTTCGACCATCTCAGTCCGACATCAAAAGATGTCGGACTGAGATGCGGACCCAGAGGAGGAGAGGGGGAAGAGCCGCAGGGAGACGGGGGACTGCCGCGGGCTGCCAGAGGAGATAAGCGCTACAGCACAGAGCTGCAGCAAGATGTCACACAGCAGCGCCGCTCACGGATAAAGGTGATGATTGTTTTTACGTAACATACAGGATTCTGCAGGGTTTCTGGTGGAATCCATGAAGGATCTGGGTTCCATGGCTGCGGGGATCTCCTCCATGTCCTCCTCGGCTCGCAGGGGTCTCTGGCTGCACCAATGGTCTGCGGACGCGGAATCCAAGAAAACTGTGGAGAGCCTACCCTATACAGGTCAGGCCCTGTTTGGGGAGGCGCTGGATGCGTGGATTGCCACAGCTACAGTGGGTAAGTCTCCTTTTCTCACCTCAGCTGCACCGGCTATGAAGAAGCCTTTTTCTCCCAACACGTCACAGTCCTTTCGGCCCACTAGGACTAGAAAGAACAAGTCCTCTCACACCTTCTTTAGAGGTGGTCGTGCCAAATCCAAAAAGCCTGCTCCCACAGGTTCCCAGGACCAAAGGCCTGCCTCTGGTGCCTCAAAGTCCTCATCATGTTGGTGGACCGCCCAGCCTGGAAGTAGGTCAGGTGGGAGCGAGACTCCGGCATTTCAGCCATGTCTGGGTGTTGTCCGGCCTGAATACAGGATATTGTGTCCTGGGGGGTACAGGCTGGAGTTTCAAACTCTCCCACCTCACCGATTCTTCAAATCAGGCTTGCCGGCAGACATAGCTATATTACTGGATGCTATCCGAAAATTGGTATTGTCGGAGATCATTGTTCCAGTTCCACCTCATCAGTTGAACAAAGGTTACTATTCTAACCTTTTTATGGTACCGAAGCCGGATGATTCGGTCAGGCCAATTCTGAACTTGAAATCATTGAACCCTTATCTCAGGGACTTCAAATTCAAAATGGAGTCTCTGCGAGCGGTTATCTCAGGACTGACGGAGGGGGAGTTCCTGGTGTCCCTGGACATCAAGGATGCGTACCTTCACATTCCCATTTGGTCGTCGCATCAGGCTTATCTCAGGTTTGCACTGTTAGATGATCAGCATCAGTTTCAGGCACTGCCATTCGGTCTCTCCACAGCACCGAGGATCTTCACCAAGGTGATGGCAGAGATAATAGTTCTCCGCAAGCAGGGGGTGAACATACTGCCGTATCTGGATGACCTGCTGATCAAGGCATCCTCCTGGAGAGGTCACGTTGGGAGGTATGACATAGGTATGAGCAATGGGTCAGTATTAGGGTACAGCATAGGTGATGGTAATCATACAGTAAGAGGGAAGAGCAGGAGCAGAGCATTGTGTCCTCCTGGAGAGGTCATGTTGGGAGGTCGGACATAGGTATGAGCACTGGGTCAGTATTAGGGTACAGCACAGGTGATGGTAATCACAGTAAGAGGGAAGAGCAGGTGCAGAGCATTGTGTCCTTCTGGAGAGGGTCATGTTGGGAGGTATGACATAGGTATGAGCACTGGGTCAGTATTAGGGTACAGCACAGGTGATGGTAATCATACAGTAAGAGGGAAGAGCAGGAGCAGAGCATTGTGTCCTCCTGGAGAGGTCATGTTGGGAGGTATGAAATAACCCATAGTTTCCTAACCTCCCTCATTCTGCAGGAGACTCCCTGAAAGGGCAGCAATCTCCCTGACTCCCTGAATAGATTAGCAATCTCCCTGATTGCACCTTATCCCTGTTATGTAGCTGTTAAAAAAATTTGTGGGGGGGGGGGAAGAAAACGAGTTTTATGGTAAGAACTTACCTTTATTAAAACTCTTTCTGCGAGGTACACTGGGCTCCACAAGGAAAGACATAGGGTTGTAGAGTAGGATCTTGATCCGAGGCACCAACAGGCTCAAAAGCTTTGACTGTTCCCATGATGCATAGCACCGCCTCCTCTATAACTCCGCCTCCCTGCACAGGAGCTCAGTTTTTAGTTAACCAGCCCAATGCAGTAGCAGGAAAAGAGACAACGGTTAGTAGCCACATACACCACACTCTCAGGAGAAGTGTTAGCGGCTAATGCCATACCAACCCAAAGAAGCTAAGTGCGTCAGGGTGGGCGCCTTGTGGAGCCCAGTGTACCTCGCAGAAAGAGTTTTAACAAAGGTAAGTTCTTACCATAAAACTCATTTTCTGCTGCGGGGTACACTGGGCTCCACAAGGAAAGACATAGGGGATGTCCTAAAGCAGTTCCTTATGGGAAGGGACACACTGTAGCGGGCACAAGAACCCGGCGTCCAAAGGAAGCATCCTGGGAAGTGGCAGTATCGAAGGCATAGAACCTTATGAACGTGTTCACAGAGGACCACGTAGCCGCCTTGCACATTTGTTCAAGGGTCGCACCACGGCGGGCCGCTCAAGAAGGTCCAACAGACCGAGTAGAATGGGCCGTAATGTGAGCAGGAGCTGATAGACCAGCCTTCACATAAGCATGTGCAATCACCATTCTAATTCATCTGGCCCAAGTCTGCTTGTGAGCAGGCTAGCCCCGGAAACCCAAACAGAATAAAGAGAGAATCAGATTTCCTAACAGAAGCAGTTCTCTTCACATAGATACGGAGAGCCCCGTACCACATCCAAAGACCGCTCTTTGGGCGACAGATCAGGAGAGACAAAGGCCAGTACCACAATCTCCTGATTAAGGTGGAACGAAGAAACCACCTTAGGCAAATAACCGGGATGAGTCCTAAGAACCGCCTGGTCACGGTGAAATATCAGATATGGGGAACTACAAGACAAGGCACCCAAATCCGACACTCTTCTAGCTGAAGCAATAGCCAGCAGAAACACCACCTTAAGGGAAAGCCATTTAAGATCAGCTGAACCAAGAGGTTCAAACGGAGACTCTTGTAACGCCTCCAAAACCACCGACAACTCCTAAGGAGCCACAGGCGGGACATAGGGAGGTTGGATACGCAACACACCTTGAGGAAAGGTATGCACATCAGGTAAGGTCGCAATCTTTCTCTGAAACCACACCAACAAGGCAGATATATGAACCTTGAGGGAGGCCAGACGCAGGCCTAAGTCCAGGCCCTGCTGAAGAAAGGCCAACAACTTGGCTATACTAAATTTGGAAGCATCATAATTGTTAGATGCGCACCAAACAAAGTAAGAATGCCAGACCCTATAGTAAATCCGAGCAGAAGCCGGTTTCCGGGCCCACAACATAGTTTGAATGCCCGCCTCAGAAAACCCTTTAGCCCTTAAGACGGAAGCTTCAAGAGCCACGCCGTCAAAGACAGCCGGGCTAGGTCCTGGTAGACACAGGGGCCCTGAACGAGGAGGTCTGGGCGTTGTGGAAGTAGAATTGGACGCTCTGACGATAGGCCCTGTAGGTCTGAGAACCAGTGCCGTCTGGGCCACGCCTGAGCTATGAGAAGCAGAATTCCTCTTTCTTGCTTGAACTTCCGAATTACCCTGGGCAGGAGTGACACCGGAGGGAACACGTACGGCAGCCGAAACCTCCACGGCACCGATAGCGCATCCACGAATGCTGCTTGAGGATCCCTTGTCCTTGCTCCGAAGACCGGAACCTTGTGATTGTGTCGAGACGCCATCAGATCTACGTCTTGAAGGCCCCACTTTTCCACTAGGAGTTGAAACACTTCTGGATGGAGGCCCCACTATCCGGCGTGTACGTCCTGATGACTGAGAAAGTGCGCTTCCCAATTAAGGCCCCCTGGAATGAATATTGCCGATATGGCCGGTAGATGGCGTTCCGCCCAATGTAGAATCCGTGAGACTTCCTTCATTGCCAAACGGCTTCGAGTGCCGCCTTGATGATTTATGTAAGCCACTGTGGTGGCGTTGTCCGACTGTACTTGAACAGGACGGTTCTGAATTAAATGTTGGGCCAGGTTCAACGCATTGAAGACCGCCCGCAATTCCAGAATGTTGATCGAGAGGAGAGATTCCTCCTTGGTCCACCGACCCTGAAGGGAGTGTTGCTCCAGCACCGCTCCCCAACCTCTTAGACTGGCATCTGTCGTCAACAGGACCCAGTTGGATATCCAGAAGGGACGGCCCCTACACGATCGTTGGTCCTGGAGCCACCAGTGCAGCGACAGACGGACCTCCGGAGTCAATGAGATCATGTGAGACCTGATCCGGTGAGGCAGGTCATCCCACTTGGCTAGAATCAGCCTCTGGAGGGGGCGAGAATGGAATTGAGCATACTCCACCATGTCAAATGCTGATACCATGAGGCCCAGCACCTGCATCGCCGAATGTATCGACACTTGCGGATGAGAAAGGAAGCAACGAATCCTGTCCTGAAGCTTCAGGACTTTTTTCCTGAGACCAGAACAACCGCAGGTTGTGAGTGTCCAATAGCGCTCCCAGGTGCACCATGCTCTGAGCAGGGACCAGGGAGGATTTCTTCCAGTTGATGAGCCACCCGCAGGCTTGTAGAAACTGGACAGTCATATCCAGATGACGTAGGAGAAGTTCTGGGGAATTTGCCAGGATTAACAAGTCGTCCAGATACGGCAGTATCCTGACCCCCTTGACGGCGGAGTACCACCGTCATCGCCGCCATAACTTTGGTGAAGACTTGCGGAGCCGTAGTTAAACCAAAAGGTAATGCCCGAAACTGGTAATGGAGGTTGCCAATCGCAAACCTCAGGTATTGCTGATGTGACACTGCTATAGGAATATGCAGGTAAGCATCCTGTATGTCCAGGGAGACCATGTAGTCCCCAGGTTCCAAGGCCAGAACTATAGAGCGAAGAGCTTCCATACGGAACTTGGAAACTTTCACAAACCTGTTCAATGCCTTGAGGTTGAGAATGGGCCAGGAGGACCCATTCGGTTTCGGGACTAGAAACAGCGGAGAATAGTACCCCCGGCCCATCTGAGCAAGAGGCACCTGTTGTTAGGGTCTCCTGCCCTGTGCTGCCACGTCGTCATGGCAACCGGGAGACAAGTGCTAGTGGAGTAACCTGAGCGCAGCTGATACTCCGGTTCGGGTCTTTTGCTGTGCAGTGGTTATAGGCTCTGTGCACGGCAGGGGATCCGGTGCTGGTTTTTGTGCTCACAGTCTGTGAGGTCTGAGTGGGGCGTGGACAGCACCTGCTTTATAAGGCCTCTTTTCAGGGTAAGCAGATGCTGCTGAATCTTTGTTGGTTAGTCAGTTCATGAAAGTTAGCCAGTACTGTGTAGCTTTGTATTTGTTTGTTGCTTACTGCAAATAGGCCTGGGGATTTGGTATTACACTCTGCCAATCCAGACCTAGCAGTAAGACTGGAGTCAGTCGTTTAGCTTGCTGGGGTTCTGTTACCACTCTGTGAACTTAGCAAGTTTGCGGCTGTATTCTAAGACTTGCCTGTCTAATCCTGTCTCACTGTGCTAGGTGTCAGGGGTCAGTTTAGTGGCAGTAAGCTAAAACCTGTGCACTGCAAGTGAGAAATAGGATTGTGGAGACTCTCCTTGTGTCTATCATTCCATCTCTGACCAAGGAGTTTACTGCCACACCCGTTGGTAACCCTTTAGGGTTTTGCTGTTGCCCTTAGCAACAGCATTTCGGGTTCTCTATGTATTAAAACACAACATCTTGCTTTTTCCATCTGTGCAGTTCTAATACAAAGGAGATACCCAGTTCCTTAGCCTCTGGGCTTCTCTGTTCACTTTGTGTGTATTTTGTTACCCTATTACCTTCTGTGTACGTTATGTCATATTCCCCAGTTTGTCTGTGAGTCCATTTGTTTTGCATAACAGTTCAAACACCAGTACATTCCTGCAGACACTGGAGTGCATAACAGTTCTGACACCAGTACTTTCCTGCAGGCACTGGTGTGCATAACACCTGTACTACGACTCCTGTATCCAGGAGGGTCTGTACCACCGAATGTAGAGTGTTTGCCTTTGTCTGGTCCAACGGGACGTCTGTCAGGCAAAATCGATGAGGGGGACGGTTTTTGAAGGCTACGGCGTAACCTCGAGTGACGACTTCCCGTACCCAGGCATCTGAAGTGGTCTTCAACCATTCCTGGGTATACCCTAGAAGCCGGCCCCCCACCCTGGAGGCCCGCCCCGTCATGCGGCAGGCTTATCGGTCTTGGAAGCTGTCTCTTTTGGGCTTCGGCTTGCCAGGTTTGGAAGTGCGGGCCTGCTTGTTGTACGCCTGACCATTTGCTTTACCTGAAGGATGAAAGGGGTGAATGGAAGTACCTTTAGCCTTCGACACAGAAGGAGAGGTACTTGGCAGACAGGCAGTTTTGGCAGTAGCCAAGTCAGCCACTATCTTATTTATGTCCTCCCCAAACAGAATATCACCCTTGAAAGGGATGTTAGGGTATGTTAACCTATTCAGGTCTGATTATGAATTCTCTTCAGTCATCAGTCAGAATGCTGTTTCCCTTAGCAACCGGTTGGAGGTCAATGAATGATAAGATGACACAAATTCATGTGTAACCGAAGCAAATCATAAGTGACCCGCTTGAGGGCCGTCATGGCTTTATTATTTATAGCTTGAACACAAAGGGTTTATGCTTGCCAATACATTTTAGCCAATCAGAATACACCATGTATGTCTTGAATACATCGATTGTCATACAATGTTAGAAGTGGCAACTAGGACAGCCTTGAAAATGGTTATTATTTCGTTTATCAGTCTTTCGGACATAAACTCAAAAGATTTCTTTCTTTATTCTTCTCAATTAGCCTTGGATATAACTGGTGTTGTTTTGTCCGTCCTGGATACATTTCCAATACATTTAATGTTGCATTTGTCTTGTACAAGTCATGCCTTAAAACAAGATTATTCAGCAAATATAGTATTCTGACCAGCTCTGCACATTTTTCTTAAGGACATATCAACTCATTTTGTGATTAACAGTAAATATCTTAATAAATGCGAAAAACGTGAATCAATTTATATTTGCCAAGCTCCTACACCATCATTTCCCCTCTTTTTGATTCTACTTTTTCTCCCTATGTTAGAAAAGAATCTCATGGGCATTCCTGATCGCGTCCATTTTTTTTCACATGTTTCCGGAATTTGCAGGAAAGATAACAATTCCAAGCATCCAGCCCTATTAATATTATGACCATTGCTAGTAGTGGGTGTAGGACAGTTTTCATTCCCCCTCCCACTCGCCTGGGGCTGGTAAGGCACATGGAAGGCCTGCTGTACCCCCAAATCTTTCATTATATGCTGCATGACTTCTCCTGTGAAATGTGTACCTCTATCTGATTCTATAACCTCAGGTATCCCAAATCTACATACTACTTCTGCTATCAGTTTCTTTGCAGTGGTTTTTGCTGTGGCTTTGCTTACTGGCCAGGCTTCGGCCCAGTGACTGAACATGTCCGTTGCTACTAGTACATATTCATATGGACCGCTTCGTGGCCACTGTATATAGTCAATTTGTAGTCTTTCAAATGGGTAAGAGGCTTTGGGTATAGTTCCTAGAGGTGTCTTGGTTCTTTTTCCTGGATTGCTGATTCCACAGATCCAGCATCCTGCTACAAAGTTTGTTGCAGCTTTATTGAAGCCTGGAGCTATCCAATGCTCTTGTACTCTATTCACCGTGGCTTCCTTTGAATGGTGTACTTGTCCATGAGCTACTTGTAACATAGGTGGAAATAGAGCTGCTGGTAGACAGTACTTCAATTCTCTTGACTTCCAAAGTCCATGTTCATCTTCTTCTGCCCCCAATCGTCTCCATTTCTCCTTTTCTCCTTGTGATGTTTGTTGTTGAATTTTGATCAGCTCCTGTTCACTAGGCATTTGCTTCACATCTTGAGCCACTAAGACTTGCTCAAGTTCTTTTGATTGTAAGGCAATTCTCTTGGCTTCTGCATCTGCAAATGCATTTCCTTTAGCTTCCATGGTTTGGCTCCTAGTATGTGCTTGTACCTTGATTATTCCAATTCTTTTAGGTAGTTCCAATGCTCTGAAGAGTTCCATAATCAAACTGGCATGTTTGATGGGTTTTCCGTTTGCACTTTTGAAGTCCCTACTTTTCCATATAACAGCGTAATCTTGGGACTAGATGTTAGCTGTCATGTTTTCAGCATGTATGCAGGCTTTGGTCATTGCTATGAGTTCTGCTTCTTGTGCTGACATGCTTGGTAGCAATGTTCCAGAGTCTATGACTTCAGTTTCAGTTGTTACTGCATATCCTGTCTTTGGGGATCCATTATCATAATATCTTGATCCATCGACGAACAGGTTCATGTCTGGATTGTCCAATGGTGTATCTTAGACATTAGGAAGAGGTAAAGTCTCTAATTCCATGAGGCTAGGCAATCACTTCATATTTGGTAAGTCTGGCTGCAGAAAGATGCTTGCTATTTTCTTGACTTAATATTTCTGTTACAGCGTGCGGTACTTGTATACACAGTGGATGATCAAACACAATGATGTCTGTCACCTTTTCCTTCATTATTGCTGCTGCTGCCACTGCTCGGACACAGGATGGTGCTCCTCTGATAATCGGATCCAGCTGGGCTGAATAGTATGCCACTGGTCTTTGTTTTGGTCCGTATTTCTGGGTGAGCACCCCTAAAGAATGCCCTCTGTTTTCATGGCAGAATAGGTTAAAAGGCTTTTTGTAATCAGGCAATCCCAATGCTGGGGCTGTGATTATGGCTTGCTTTAGTTGTCTTACTGCTTCTTCAATGGTGTCCCTGTTTTCTGCTGACGCCTCCTTTTTTATTAATTCATATAGGGGTTGTGAAAAGAGTTTGTTTAGGTCGGTGCGCTTAGTCACACGTCCAAATGTTACTTTAAAGCAATGGGTCATCAGAAAATTCTGCTGTTTTTGGTTTAGTCAGTCGTAGATACTCCGTTAATAGACACCTCCCAAGCTTCTTTGGTGGCTGCACCGTTCTTCAATAAATGACTTGGGTATGTTCAGTCATGCAATTCTGTAAAGGCAGGGGAAAAGAACAGGCGCCATATGGTGTAGTATTTAAGGATAAATGGAGTGATATATATGTGTATAAAATATAAGTACCGGATAGATTCTTGAGATTAGGCCTGTATATCTCAGAAAATTCTTTGTGGCTGTTCCCCACCTGTAATATACCTCTGCTCAGACACAGGTAACACAGGGGCAGATGTATTAACCTGGATAAGGCATAAGGAAGTGATAAACCAGTGATGTGTGCACGAACCAGCCAATCAGCTCTAATATGTAAATTAACAATAGGAGTTGATTGGATGGTGCATATAGGGGTTGCATCAGTAATGAGGCCGAGGGAATCCATTCTCTGCAATAACCAATAAGGCCCAGAAAAGCTCTGATTTCATTTAATGTTCTTGGGGTTTTTTCTTGAGTTATTGCCTTTGTTCTTTCATCAGTAAGATGCCTTGTTCCTTGAGATATGCAGTGTCCTAAGAAGACAACTTTTTTCTGTACTAGCTGAAGCTTGTCTTTTGACACTCTGCAATCTTCTTCTGCCAAAAAGATGAGTAGTGATACTGTTTCCTTTTTGCACTTCTCTTCTGTCTGTGCAGCAATAAGCATATCATCGACATATTGAACTAACTGGGTGTCTGTAAAGTGTGGTCTCCATTTCTGCAGGATTAATGCCATTGCCTCTGAGAAATCTGATAGACTAGTGGCTCCTGCCTTGGGGTAACTGTCCCTCCTTTTGAATCTTGAGATTCAACACCTTTATTGATTAATGTTGGAAAAGGGTTGCTGCGTTGAGGGTAATACATCTTCTGATGGTTACTTGTCGCATTTTGGCAGTGCTACTTCATACATGGTCAGCCTTGCCACTGACAGGTGTTTGGTTCTTGCTTGTTGAAGCTTCTCTGTACCTGCATGTGGACCCTGGATGATAAGTTCATGATTCAGCACTATGCCTGTGCTCTTGTCCTCTTCTAGGACTTCTGATTCATCACTGTGTCTGTGCTCTTATACTCTTCTAGGGCTGTTGCTGCTATCACTGCTCTGATGCCGGTAGGTGCTCTTTGATTACCGCTGTCAAGCTTGCTTAAGTTGTAGGCCACTGGTCTTCACCTCAGTCCATGATTTTGCATAAGGACTTCTATGTATGGCCTCCTTCTTTAATAGTCAGGTAGTTCTAGGGCTTGAGATGAGGCAACTGCTGTTTCCAACTGTTCAATAGCTTAATTCATCTGTTGCTGTATGTAGGATGCGGACCCTCCTCCCTTTCAGTGTTGTCATACAATGCTTGCATGTAGACTGGTGCTAGAGGTATCCGTGTTCTGTAGTGTCCTACTAGGCCCAGGAATGATCATCTGACTTGCTTGACACTAGTTGGCATCTTAGCTTGCAGTCTGAATCTTTTCCTTTTCACTTTTGTTAGATGTCTGGTACCTTGAGTGTCCTAGGAAGATTAACTCTTGCTTGACTAGCTGCAATTTCTCCTTCTGAGGCTCTGCAGTCTTATTCTTCCAGAAACTTCACTAAGGACACTGCCCCTTCTTGGTACTTCTTTTAGTAGTGGTGGCAATCAGCAGTTCATTCACATCCTGTATTTAGCTGTGTGTTTTGTGGATATATCACTTGGTGATATAGCCCCTCCACAGGGCTATTCTGGTCCAGTAGTATTGCTTCCTTTCTTCTACAACTGGTACTGCGGGAATGAGCCAATACTGAACTTCTGTTTTAACTTGCTTCTAGATGGCTTTTTGTTCTTTCCTTTGATAAGTTGCTGGAAAGTTAAACTTCTGCTGGTGTGTACTGTATTCTCCTTGGATAAGCTTTAGTACATTGTGCTTCAGCAAAGTCACTGGACATGTACTCCAAGGTCAAGAATTGGGCTGGTATTGGTGACTGCATTTCTCTCATCTCCTGTCCCTTTAAGAATTTCTGATATCACCAGTTCTTGTGGTATCTCCCTCTGCTGTCTTCTGCGTGTGCTGGCTCCAGTATTCATTAGGCACAGACGTATTTCTCCAGTGAGCAAGGTGACTGTAATCATACCTTCTGCTGTTTCCTCTGGAGACATTATGTTCACTGAGGAGTACCTAAAGAAGCTTGTACTTCATATTGGCAGAAGAAGCATCATTCATTTGTTTTCTGGAACTTTTCTTTTTCCAATCACCTCTCTTTATGATTCATTCATTATTCTTCATACTTTGTCCTTTCTTCACTTGCATATTTTTTCTCACTGCTGCTGGCATGTCATTTTCTTAGTCCAAGTCCACCCAGGCTGGTGTTTAACATAATGATGTTTATGCTGGGAGTTGTTGTTCCTCTTTGTCTTACTTTTCCTGTGAGAGATAGTCTTGTATAGCAGCTTGTATTTCAGGTTACATCTTTGCTTTCTTGCAAGGGTAGGGCTTAACCTCTCAATCCAGTCGTTGCAATGGCTTGATCTGTAAGTAAACGTAGAGGAATCTGGTTGTGCATAAAAACAGCTCTTGAAACCCTTGGGTCTCCTGTGGGTAAAGTCACTTTTATCGAACTGCCAGTGGTGACTGAGTACACTATTGTCGACACAGGAGTTGCACACCTTCATATTCTATCATCTTGTGTGTCGCATAGTGACTTTATCATAGTAAGTTCTGATGGACTCAGTCTTTTCCTGTTTCAAGTCTGGGGCTGCTGGTGCCCTGAGTGTCTGTGCATGACACCATCTCTTAAGTCTTGTCATGTACATCTTTCCACTTTCAAACGTTGTTCTATTTTTCCCTGTCGTTGTTCTATTTTTCTCTGTCGGAACGTCCGTTATGGCTGGGCAATCATCTACTGCATCTGCTTTTAACATGGTGCTTACTGTTTGGGCAGTTGCTGGTCCTAGTATAGCCTCACACAACTGGTGGTAGTCGACCCATGCCGGTGTCCATATGGTTTGAATTCTTTCCATATAGGCATAAACTGCTGTTGGTTGTTTTTTTTTTTTTCTAGGATCTGGGGACTCTGCAACTATATTTGCGAGGTCATTGCCATACCATGGTTTGTGGTGTTGGCTCTGTACGATGTATGGTTCGTTCGTCCTGGCTGCATTATCTGGGTTGCGTATTCCCTGTACTTGTGCTGGATACAGAGAAACAGGCAATGATGACCGTCTTTCAGTATTTCTAGTCGCATAGATATCTTGGCATGGTGGTTCATGGTGTGAAATCCAGTTTCCACAATTTGGGCAATGTTCATATAATTCTGGAACGCAAAACTGACATACCGGACACAATCTTTCTGGAAAATATGTCAGTTTATTCTGTACATTATGCACCTGGGCATGAAAAGCTGTAGAGGCTGTGTCTTGACCCCTTGCTTCTCCTCTTCACCTGATTTGCACCCTTTCGCCTATAGTTCCTGATTGTGGACAATTGTTTACTGGACTCAGCTTGATTGCAGGTGTCTACCACTCGTTTAAACATGAGGGAAGCATTAGGTGGCTAGTTTCTTTGGTTGGTCTTGTTGGGGTTTCTTGTGATAAAGTATCAGGACACTGGGGCATACTCTGTACACATAGCTCAGGTAAATCATTCGGATTTTCAACCACAGATCCTTCTAAGATAGGGCTGATTATTCGTCACTCTTTTCCTTTCTCGTATCTTTTTAATTTCACTGTTAGTGAGCTTGTAGGTAATTGCATTCTGTTCATACTAGGGGTACCTTGGTGTGCATACATGTCTGGGTATAGGGGTGGGGTATAGTGTGCAGGTGCTGTTGCTGCAATTAGGTCTCAGTTATGCTTTAGGTTTTTCTTGCTGGTTTTCACACCATTTCTTGTATTTTCTGCAATTCTTCTTGAAATGTCCTTTTTTCTTGCAGAAATAACACTTTCTTTCATCTTGCTTGGTTCCTTCCTTTGAGTTCCTTCCTGTGGCCCCTTGCGTTGGGTTTCTGATTTTCCACTTGCTTTGTTCCTGGACAACGTGAACTGTTACCTTCGGTATGGCATTCTTTTCTTTGGCTTTTCTTATTGTTTCATTTTCTCTTTCTTGTGCTTCAGTGATCCAGATGGATGCTTGATCTCTACTATTATGCTTAATTATCCAACTCTTGTTACAGGAGGCAAATTTTTCCCATTTCTCTAGGTCAAGTGTCCCTTCTGACGAGAAGCCTGTTCTTTTGATTCCTTTCAGAGATTTATTACCCTCCCTGTTATCAACAATATCCACGGGTTTGTCGGGCCCTGACATCTTTACAGACCGCGCTCCCATGCCTGGGTGAACGTGCGCGGAACCCCTCCTGATGTGGTATTTTAATAACTCCTTTTGAGGGACTTAAAAATCTCCTTTTAAAGAATCTCTATCTAGGTCAAGTGTCCCCTCTGACGGGAAGCCTGCTCCTCTGAAATTCCTTTCAGAGATTCATTACCCTCCCTGTTATCAACAATATCCACGGGTTTGAACCCATCCTGATGTGGTATTTTAATAACTCCTTATGAGGGAATTAAAATCTCCTGTTAAAGAATCTCCAAAAGAGCTTCTTCAATCCGTCTGTGGACAAATGACTGGGGTTGTAGTGTTGCCCCTTCCTCCCTGTGTTGGTGGAGAATTTGTTAGTACTGCTCCCCAAGTGAGACCTGCATAATAGATTATTTCTTCTGGATCACTGAGATGCGTCCCTAATATTATTGTTAAGTTACTCCAAGGGTCTATCCCCCTGCCTATATGGACTCCTGCTTGTATCAGTATCCCTGTTGTAGTTTAATGCTTGTTTCTCTTCAGAAAGTAACAGCTAACACCGGGAATGCTTGGATGTGAGAAATACCTATCAGTGTGTGTAGGAGAATCTAGTTTCATTATTCAGCAGACAACCCGACTCCCCCCCACCTTTTCAAAAGCATATTGACAGAGTACATATAACAGTGCAAGGATACAAAAACAAAGATGACAGTAAATCCTATATCTGTTATCTGCGTGCACGGCAGCTGTTTGAGACTGCACGGCACATGGGTCTTAGACCTGGAATTATGTGGTTCCTAGGCCAATAGGTTATGATGTTAAATCAATCATTCTTAATGTAATGTTCCAACAATTCTCTTTTTAAAATGACAACCTTTTGTACAATAAAATTCATCATCATTTTCCACATAACCAAATGAGACTTCAGTGCCTGTAATTGCCAGCAATCTTGGTGCTACGGACCCTTTGTATTTTCTTAACACAACAACACAGGTACAAGATTTGCATACACCTCTTTGGTTATTTAACAATTCAAACTGGTTATCAGCATTAGAACATATCTTGGCCATGCGCCACCTTTATAAAACGGCTCTATTTTCTTAATTTAACAATTCATTAGTACTTGCACAATTTAAAAGTTTTCTGCATACTTGATTAATTCCCCCTGTGCACTTGTGACAAATTATCTGAAATTATTTACCCACAATTCAACAATATAACATAATTCAACAATATAACATACATGTATGGTACCTTAAAAAAAAATTTCTTCTGACTGACGCTGGGCTCTTTAAGATATCCTCTGACCTTCCCGACTGGACTCTCCCCTTGATTTACACAGGAAGCGCTGAGTTCAAGTGAGCAGGTAGAAATCTACACAATAAATCTCACTTACCGGTTTTTTTTGTTATCAGCGGTTCCTGAAAGATCATTAGAGAATGTGTTTGTTGCAAAGAGGCAACAAAGAGAATGGATTGCTTTTTGGAGCACTCTTTTTTAACAATTTTTATGCAAATCAGTTTGATATGATTATAAGAGTTAAAACGTAACCTTTAATCAATACTCCTAAAATGAAAGGGGGTTATTAATCAGTAACATACATTTCCAATGAAAGTGTCAATCCATAATTATATCAACATCCCCTTATAAACAAAAACAATTTTTTTATAACATTGTTTTAAATTCATTAATGATCCAAATAATGATGAAGATCTAATTTTAATTAAAATCAATAGTTCATGTGTGGTGAGATATTCTTTTATGTTCAAACTTAAGATTATAAATCTCAATTCATGCAAATATTGCAATCAAAAGAAAGAATGTGTTTACGTACATGTACTTAATGTAGTTGATGTCGAAAACCAACAATGGTAATCAACTTTTCTGCCATCTGCACCTGTGAGCTTAGAGTCTATGCAACAGACAGTATCTCTTTACTGGTCTATTTCATTATCTGCCAAGTTCTTGGATACAAGTGTAAACAATGTTGCCTTTCTGGCTCTTACAATTCTCTCTGCAGTTTTCCAAGCCTGTGTGTCATACAGGCTGCATAATATTTTGAGTGGCCCTAAATTGTGCTTCTCATAAGGACATAGACAATTTCTCTCTGTCTTTATGCGTGATTGCACATGCCCATAAGGTTGGGCCCAGGTTCCTGCTAATTGATATTCATAAATATATACAAGCACTATGGATTAATTGCAAATGGTGTAAGTGTGTCCTTTGTGTGACAGACTGTCACTTAAATGGTATATGTTTCAGTTTATTGTCCAGAGAGTGTCAGACATATCATACGAGAAAGCAAGATATAGCACACTGATTTCCATAGCCATAATATAAAGAAAAGTACAATCCAAGATGCCGTCTTCCTCATCTACTGCCCATTATCATCATGGAGCGGATAATGAGTGAGAGTAAGGGTTATTGCCAGATTGATAGAGTGGATAGAATCGGCGTTACTCTGTTACTCTGTGTCTGGTGTTAGGTGGACCCTGATACCTTTTGGCATTGCAAGATCCAGATTCGCCAGCAGAAAACAGGTAGACGCTAGAAATAGCAGATGGATAATGCAGGATATCTGGTTTATGCGTGATTGCACATGCCCATAAGGTTGGGCCCAGGTTCCTGCTAATTGATGTTCATAAATATATACAAGCACTATGGATTAATTGTAATGGTGTAAGTGTGTCCTTTGTGTGACAGACTGTCACTTAAATGGTATATATTTCAGTTTATTGTCCAGAGAGTGTCAGACATACCATACGAGAAAGCAAGATATAGCACACTGATTTCCATAGCCATAATATAGAGAAAAGTACAATCCAAGATGCCGTCTTCCTCATCTACTGCCCATTATCATCATGGAGCGGATAATGAGTGAGAGTAAGGGTTATTGCCAGATTGATAGAGTGGATAGATTCGGCGTTACTCTGTTACTCTGTGCCTGGTGTTAGGTGGACCCTGATACCTTTTGGCATTGCAAGATCCAGATTCGCCAGCAGAGAGCAGGTAGACGCTAGAAATAGCAGATGGATAATGCAGGATATCTGGTTGATTTAGCAAGAACCATTTATTAGATGTCTGTATGAAATATCAGGCACATAGCTCCCATACTGTCTAAGTGATCAATACTATTCTGGTTAGCCTTCTGTTAGTATAGTTATGACACACGGCTACTGCAATTAATTAAGAGAGCTGATTTGGAGTAAGTGTGAACCACAGCCTAAACTTATTATGGTTCTAATTGATCGTAAATTGGCAAGTTATTCACACATTGCTGAATTAACAAACTATTCACACATTGCTATAGCGATTAAAAACTAAATCTAGGTACAGATGGATATTATGGGGATACCAAATGACCCCCTGCTGATTAACCATTAATTGCTGGTTATTCACAGGTAGCTGTAATAGCTGAAACTATAATCGAGTACATGTAAATATTCCAACGTGTAATTAGCGGTAAACATACAGATTGCTTAATAACATTTGGCAAATATTTAAATACCTGTGTTGTCCATGCAGGTTATTTAGTGCATTTGGCTATTTCTGCCTCACGTGTCATACATCCAAAATTGGATTTTCAAAGGATGATGTATAGGCAGCACTGATCTAAACTATAGGAGATTGGTAATAAGCTGAAACACGATTTTACATAAATTATGCCTATAGAGTGCAGCAAAACTATCCCAAGACACGTGTACCGAACCACATAGATTATATTGTTTTTAAAATTGACCATTGATTAAGGAGTATTAAACTCACAATAACTGCGGTTAAGGTCCTGCTCAATAATTGCAATGTATACAGGTAAGTATGTATCAAATATGTTACCAATCTGTTGCTGCAGCCACCTGACAGTCGGCGGTCACCGTCCTTACCGTTACTTACCTGTATACATTGCAATTGGGATAGTTTTGCTGCACTCTATAGGCATAATTTATGTAAAATCGTGTTTCAGCTTATTACCAATCTCCTATAGTTTAGATCAGTGCTGCCTATACATCATCCTTTGAAAATCCAATTTTGGATGTATGACACGTGAGGCAGAAATAGCCAAATGCACTAAATAACCTGCATGGACAACACAGGTATTTAAATATTTGCCAAATGTTATTAAGCAATCTGTATGTTTACCGCTAATTACACGTTGGAATATTTACATGTACTCGATTATAGTTTCAGCTATTACAGCTACCTGTGAATAACCAGCAATTAATGGTTAATCAGCAGGGGGTCATTTGGTATCCCCATAATATCCATCTGTAGCTAGATTTAGTTTTTAATCGCTATAGCAATGTGTGAATAGTTTGTTAATTCAGCAATGTGTGAATAACTTGCCAATTTACGATCAATTAGAACCATAATAAGTTTAGGCTGTGGTTCACACTTACTCCAAATCAGCTCTCTTAATTAATTGCAGTAGCCGTGTGTCATAACTATACTAACAGAAGGCTAACCAGAATAGTATTGATCACTTAGACAGTATGGGAGCTATGTGCCTGATATTTCATACAGACATCTAATAAATGGTTCTTGCTAAATCAACCAGATATCCTGCATTATCCATCTGCTATTTCTAGCGTCTACCTGTTTTCTGCTGGCGAATCTGGATCTTGCAATGCCAAAAGGTATCAGGGTCCACCTAACACCAGGCACAGAGTAACAGAGTAACGCCGAATCTATCCACTCTATCAATCTGGCAATAACCCTTACTCTCACTCATTATCCGCTCCATGATGATAATGGGCAGTAGATGAGGAAGACGGCATCTTGGATTGTACTTTTCTCTATATTATGGCTATGGAAATCAGTGTGCTATATCTTGCTTTCTCGTATGGTATGTCTGACACTCTCTGGACAATAAACTGAAATATATACCATTTAAGTGACAGTCTGTCACACAAAGGACACACTTACACCATTACAATTAATCCATAGTGCTTGTATATATTTATGAACATCAATTAGCAGGAACCTGGGCCCAACCTTATGGGCATGTGCAATCACGCATAAACCAGATATCCTGCATTATCCATCTGCTATTTCTAGCGTCTACCTGTTTTCTGCTGGCGAATCTGGATCTTGCAATGCCAAAAGGTATCAGGGTCCACCTAACACCAGACACAGAGTAACAGAGTAACGCCGATTCTATCCACTCTATCAATCTGGCAATAACCCTTACTCTCACTCATTATCCGCTCCATGATGATAATGGGCAGTAGATGAGGAAGACGGCATCTTGGATTGTACTTTTCTTTATATTATGGCTATGGAAATCAGTGTGCTATATCTTGCTTTCTCGTATGATATGTCTGACACTCTCTGGACAATAAACTGAAACATATACCATTTAAGTGACAGTCTGTCACACAAAGGACACACTTACACCATTTGCAATTAATCCATAGTGCTTGTATATATTTATGAATATCAATTAGCAGGAACCTGGGCCCAACCTTATGGGCATGTGCAATCACGCATAAAGACAGAGAGAAATTGTCTATGTCCTTATGAGAAGCACAATTTAGGGCCACTCAAAATATTATGCAGCCTGTATGACACACAGGCTTGGAAAACTGCAGAGAGAATTGTAAGAGCCAGAAAGGCAACATTGTTTACACTTGTATCCAAGAACTTGGCAGATAATGAAATAGACCAGTAAAGAGATACTGTCTGTTGCATAGACTCTAAGCTCACAGGTGCAGATGGCAGAAAAGTTGATTACCATTGTTGGTTTTCGACATCAACTACATTAAGTACATGTACGTAAACACATTCTTTCTTTTGATTGCAATATTTGCATGAATTGAGATTTATAATCTTAAGTTTGAACATAAAAGAATATCTCACCACACATGAACTATTGATTTTAATTAAAATTAGATCTTCATCATTATTTGGATCATTAATGAATTTAAAACAATGTTATAAAAAAATTGTTTTTGTTTATAAGGGGATGTTGATATAATTATGGATTGACACTTTCATTGGAAATGTATGTTACTGATTAATAACCCCCTTTCATTTTAGGAGTATTGATTAAAGGTTACGTTTTAACTCTTATAATCATATCAAACTGATTTGCATAAAAATTGTTAAAAAAGAGTGCTCCAAAAAGCAATCCATTCTCTTTGTTGCCTCTTTGCAACAAACACATTCTCTAATGTTCTGTATATTTTGATTGCAGGAGCACCTCCAGCATAAACAAGGTGTAATCTAGCAAAGGAAGGTATACCAGCTGGTTTTCTTGAATATACCATTATTATTATTGTATTTGAATCACTCAGTCTGGTGCGGGATATATAGTATAGTGCCATAGTTCCTGAAAGATCAGAGGATTTATTGCCAGTGGAGGAGATGCTGGAATACCCCGGACGATGCTCCCAAATGTTAGGGTATGTTAACCTATTCAGGTCTGATTATGAATTCTCTTCAGTCATCAGTCAGAATGCTGTTTCCCTTAGCAACCGGTTGGAGGTCAATGAATGATAAGATGACACAAATTCATGTGTAACCGAAGCAAATCATAAGTGACCCGCTTGAGGGCCGTCATGGCTTTATTATTTATAGCTTGAACACAAAGGGTTTATGCTTGCCAATACATTTTAGCCAATCAGAATACACCATGTATGTCTTGAATACATCGATTGTCATACAATGTTAGAAGTGGCAACTAGGACAGCCTTGAAAATGGTTATTATTTCGTTTATCAGTCTTTCGGACATAAACTCAAAAGATTTCTTTCTTTATTCTTCTCAATTAGCCTTGGATATATCTGGTGTTGTTTTGTCCGTCCTGGATACATTTCCAATACATTTAATGTTGCATTTGTCTTGTACAAGTCATGCCTTAAAACAAGATTATTCAGCAAATATAGTATTCTGACCAGCTCTGCACATTTTTCTTAAGGACATATCAACTCATTTTGTGATTAACAGTAAATATCTTAATAAATGCGAAAAACGTGAATCAATTTATATTTGCCAAGCTCCTACACCATCAGGGAGTACCTCCAGGGTTTTTCTAGAGTCCAGATCCACAGACCAGGATCTCAGCCACAACATCCGGCGAGCCAGGACTGATGTAGTAGAGGCCTTGGCTGCTAGAATACCGGCATCAGAAGCCGCCTCTTTAATATAGTGAGGAGCTGTGACAATATATGACAAGCATTGTCTAGCATGGTCAGAAGAGATTTCAGCTTCTAACTCTAGGGTCCATGCTTCAATAGCCTCTGCAGCCCATGTTGCTGCAATAGTGGGCCTTTGTGCAGCACCCGTGAGGGTGTAAATCGCTTTCAGACAACCCTCCACACGTTTATCCGTAGGCTCTTTTAGAGACGTGACGGTAGTGACAGGTAGAGCTGAGAAAACCACCATCCTAGCCACATGTGAGTCCACTGGAGGAGGCATTTCCCAATTTTTAGACAGCTCTGGCACGAGGGGATAGCGAGCCAGCATCTTCTTTTGAGGCACAAACTTCTTTCCCGGGTTTCCCCAGGGTTCCTGACGTATATCCACTAGGTGGTCAGAGTGAGGTAAAACTTGTTTAACCACCTTCTGACGCTTGAACCTATCTGGTTTCTTAGGAGGGGCGGATGGCTCGGGATCATCCGTAATCTGTAAAATCAACTGAATAGCCTCCAAAAGATCAGGAACATCCACATGTGAACTACCCTCCCCCTCAGCAGTATCTGTGTTAGAATCTGTGGGATCAGTGTAAGCGCCATCTTCATCAGACGAGGTGTCAGGGATAGCAGTGGATTGTGAGGAGATAAGAGTTTGCTTAGAGGACCCCTTGGTCTAAGGCGAGCAAGGGTCAGACTTTTTAGTAGTCAATGACTGGTTCAACTTCTTCAATTGAGCAGATAAATTATCCGCCCACGGCGGGTTAGCTGTGGGGACCACATACGGTTGCACCAGCATAGGAGGTCCCATAGAGGGTGTTAGTTTAGTAACTAGCGTATGTAGAAGCGTGGAGAAAGTAGCCCACGGTGGGTCATTATGCACCCCCGTTGCCACAGTCCCACTGGGGGGCAAGGAGCCCCCAGAACCAGAGCCCACAGCTGCTATAGTCTCCTCATAGGGATCTGTGGCTTCAGCAACACCGGCAGTGTGTTCAGCCCCAGAACCGTTACCCTCAGAAGCAGACATGATATAACTTGCAGTATCAGGTTACACAGTACAATTTGTCAGCAGCACAATACCTCTAGCCCAAACCCCTGCGCATTGTAGTCGGCACCAGCAGAGATAAAGGAGAGATATGGTGACTAAATCACAGAGAAAAACACGTATTAAAGTATATCTTGTGAAAATCCTATATAATTATAAAACCTGACGCACCAAGCCCCCTCAGGTTATAGAATATAGGGATAGCAGGTTGAGTGAGAGACACGAAATGGACAACACTCGGCTATCAATGCACACACAGATAGTCACAGTTATACAATGCAGAGGTTATTATTACTAACAATAATACTGCACTGGATCAGCTTTTATATATATATATATATATATATATATATACAGCTATGTAGTCAATAGATATAACACTGCACAGTAAGAACTGGATGTATATCACAGGGTACTTGTACCAGAGAACCCTGACTAAGTGCACTCTATATTAACTAACACTGTCTAAATGACATGTAGAATACTTCAGTGACATGTAAAGTCACAGCGCTGACAACCAGGCGGTTTTACATAGGAGGATTTGCCCAAGCAGTCCCAGGAACCGTGAGCTGAGGAATAATAGCGCCGCAGACACTGACAGGGAGTGAGGGAGAGACAGATGCAGCTCCAGGGCGGGAACATTTGCTGAAAATGGCGCCCTGGGGCTGCGGGAGGGGCTCCGGGTCTAAGCCTTATCCCCTCTGCTGGCAAAACCACCAGGTACTGGGGGCTACACACAAAAAGGTTTTAAGAGAAAGCCTGAGCTGCACCCATACCCTGGTGATCTAGTGGGATCGCCTGTACTGCTACAGTGTCCACCGCCAGCGCGCACGGCCCACGTCCCACCGACCGCGCCGGATCACGATAAAGTACGGGTCCCGCAAGCGGGACCCACTTACCACCTCCCGAAGCGCGGCCACGCGATCCCGGAGAGCCCCCGTCGTGTGTGCCTGACCAGAAGAAAACTGGAGCCTCCTGCTGTAGGTACCCGGCAACCAGGGCTCGGGAGTGTACAGCGCCGCTGGGGAGAGTTGGAGCTGCAGCCGTGAATGTCACTAGACATCTACACTTTTCTTCTCAAAAAAAGCTTTTCTCAGGGCTGCCTGGAGCAGCCCCTCTGTTATGTGCCTGCTACTGCAGCACCAACTTACAAAACTGAGCTCCTGTGCTGGGAGGCGGGGTGATATAGGAGGTGGCGCTATGCATTCTGGGAACAGTCAAAGGTTTTGAGCCTGTTGGTGCCTCGGATCAAGATCCTACTCTACACCCATTGTCCATTCCTTGTGGAGCCCAGTGTACCCCGCAGCAGAAATCAGAGATAAATACATTTAAATGGGATCATGAGTGCCCTGCATTGGTTGAAAGGTACAATGATCCCTATGACTACATGCATTGTAAATAAGGTTTCTCGTGGCCACTTACAATATATGGAACCTCTTGTAAAACACAATACGCAAACGCATCCTGAAAAATATCACTGTCTTTTCTTCAAAAAGTAGATCTCACTAACGCTGGGGCTCATTTACATTTGGCTGTAAGAAATTTCCATGACACGCCTCTCAGATGTAGCGGTACGCGCCCACGCTGATACGTGTCACTTTCACATCTCCCTGACACGCTTTTTCAAAAGTAGGCAAATATGAAATAACCTCAAACGAACAGAGAACGGAGAAAACATTTAGGTGCTGTAAGGGCGGAAGTTCTTTCCTGCCCTCTCGTTATGTCATTTCCTGGTCCTGATCAGGAAGGGAATATAGACACAACCCTGGTTACACTAGTATATAATACACATGCTGGATAGTCACATGACACCTGCTTCTAGCTGTGTGAGTGACAGGTATATTCTCCAGTCACAGCCAGGGGCGGGCCAGGAAGTGCTGGAGGCAGTAAGTGACTTTGGAAATCAAGACGATACATTGTATAAGTTGTATACGTAGTGTTATTACACACACACACATACACTGCCTCATCTATATATACTGTATCACACACACTGCCTCATCTATATATACTGTATCACACACAGTGCCTCATCTATATATACTGTATCACACACACTGCCTCATCTATATATACTGTATCACACACACTGCCTCATCTATATATACTGTATCACACACACTGCCTCATCTATATATACTGTATCACATACACTGCCTCATCTATATATACTGTATCACACACACACTGCCTCATCTATATATACTATATCACACACACTGCCTCATCTATATATACTGTATCACTTACACTGCCTCATCTATATATACTGTATCACACACACTGCCTCATCTATATATACTGTATCACACACACTGCCTCATCTATATATACTGTATCACACACACACACTGCCTCATCTATATATACTGTATCACACACACTGCCTCATCTATATATACTGTATCACACACACTGCCTCATCTATATATACTGTATCACACACATACACTGCCTCATCTATATATACTGTATCACACACACACACTGCCTCATCTATATATACTGTATTACACACACACTGCCTCATCTATATATACTGTATCACACACACACTGCCTCATCTATATATACTGTATCACACACACTGCCTCATCTATATATACTGTATCACACACAGTGCCTCATCTATATATACTGTATCACATACACTGCCTCATCTATATATACTGTATCACACACACTGCCTCATCTATATATACTGTATCACACACACACACTGCCTCATCTATATATACTGTATTACACACACACTGCCTCATCTATATATACTGTATTACACACACACTGCCTCATCTATATATACTGTATTACACACACACACTGCCTCATCTATATATACTGTATTACACACACACTGCCTCATCTATATATACTGTATTACACACACACTGCCTCATCTATATATACTGTATCACACACACACTGCCTCATCTATATATACTGTATCACACACACTGCCTCATCTATATATACTGTATTACACACACACTGCCTCATCTATATATACTGTATCACACACACTGCCTCATCTATATATACTGTATCACACACACTGCCTCATCTATATATACTGTATCACACACACACTGCCTCATCTATATATACTGTATCACACACACACTGCCTCATCTATATATACTGTATCACACACACACTGCCTCATCTATATATACTGTATTACACACACACTGCCTCATCTATATATACTGTATCACACACACACTGCCTCATCTATATATACTGTATCACACACACTGCCTCATCTATATATACTGTATCACACACACTGCCTCATCTATATATACTGTATCACACACACACACACACACACACACACACACACACACACACACACTGCCTCATCTATATATACTGTATCACACACACTGCCTCATCTATATATACTGTATCACACACACTGCCTCATCTATATATACTGTATTACACACACACTGCCTCATCTATATATACTGTATTACACACACACTGCCTCATCTATATATACTGTATTACACACACACTGCCTCATCTATATATACTGTATCACACACTGCCTCATCTATATATACTGTATCACACACACTGCCTCATCTATATATACTGTATCACACACACACTGCCTCATCTATATATACTGTATCACACACACTGCCTCATCTATATATACTGTATCACACACACTGCCTCATCTATATATACTGTATCACACACACTGCCTCATCTATATATACTGTATTACACACACACTGCCTCATCTATATATACTGTATTACACACACACTGCCTCATCTATATATACTGTATTACACACACACTGCCTCATCTATATATACTGTATTACACACACACTGCCTCATCTATATATACTGTATTACACACACACTGCCTCATCTATATATACTGTATTACACACACACTGCCTCATCTATATATACTGTATCACACACACACTGCCTCATCTATATATACTGTATCACACACACTGCCTCATCTATATATACTGTATTACACACACACTGCCTCATCTATATATACTGTATCACACACACTGCCTCATCTATATATACTGTATCACACACACTGCCTCATCTATATATACTGTATCACACACACACTGCCTCATCTATATATACTGTATCACACACACACTGCCTCATCTATATATACTGTATCACACACACACTGCCTCATCTATATATACTGTATTACACACACACTGCCTCATCTATATATACTGTATCACACACACACTGCCTCATCTATATATACTGTATCACAGAGCCGGCCCTAACCAATATGATGCCCTAGGCAAGATTTTGGCTGGTGCCCCCTAGCACCACCGCTGGTTCCGCCTCTGACCTTGCACCTCTTTCCCAGCACCATCATCCCTCACCCATAGCAGTCCTTATTTTGGTGTTTGTACCCCCTATATTTTAAATAGGAACAGTTGCACATTTGGCGCACAGCCCAAAAAGGGGTGTGTTTTTGCTGGCAAGGGGCATGGCCACACAATAGTAACCCCAATTCCAATTACGCCACACAGTACTGCAACTTCATTCACATTTGATCATGCGATAGTGTTCATAATTCATATTACATCCCACAGTAGTATCACTTTACCTTATATACGTTACTCCTCACAGTAGAGCCCCTTATTCACATTACATCACACCCTATTGCTCTTTATTCAAATTAGACGACACAGTAGTGCCCTTTCTATTTGCAACGCCACATAGTAGAGCACCTTATACACATAATGCCACACATTAGTAATGCATTTATACACATAATTCCACACAGTAATGCCCCTTACACATGAGACTCATTAATAATGTCCTTATAAACATAATGCGCCTTACACATTATGGCAACCTTTATTAATGCCCTTTTACACATAATGTCCCTTACACATAAGCTGCACATTATTAATGCCCTTATACACATAATGACACACATAGTGCCCCCTACACATTTGCTGCACATTATTAGTGCCTCTATACACATAATGACACACATACAGTAGTACCCTTTAATGCATTTTTACATGACACACACAATGCTTCTTACACATATTCCGAACACTACTGCACAACCAACCCACTCACATGCACACAGCACTCACACTGCCACTAACACTGTGACTAATGCCTCTGCTTGGATACAGATGTGTCATCATAAATCTTGCCTCAGTGCTAACGTCTGGCACCTTTTTTTAATGAAAATGCATCTTATTTGCTTTGCTATGTGGCTGGGATGCACAAGCAGCTTCTGTTGATTAAAATGATATGTGGCATGCCTATATACTTTGTGCGACTGTGGCTGTATCTGCATATGAAATGCTACACACAGAATATAGGCATGCCGCATATCATTTTAATCAGCAGAAGCTGCTGATGCCCCTAAGCATATCAAATGCCCTAGGCAATTGCCTAGTTTGCCTATGCCTAAGGCCGGCTCTGCTGTATCACACACACTGCCTCATCTATATATACTGTATCACACACACTGCCTCATCTATATATACTGTATCACACACACACTGCCTCATCTATATATACTGTATCACACACACTGCCTCATCTATATATACTGTATCACACACACTGCCTCATCTATATATACTGTATTACACACACACTGCCTCATCTATATATACTGTATTACACACACACTGCCTCATCTATATATACTGTATTACACACACACTGCCTCATCTATATATACTGTATCACACACTGCCTCATCTATATATACTGTATCACACACACTGCCTCATCTATATATACTGTATCACACACACACTGCCTCATCTATATATACTGTATCACACACACTGCCTCATCTATATATACTGTATCACACACACTGCCTCATCTATATATACTGTATCACACACACACTGCCTCATCTATATATACTGTATCACACACACTGCCTCATCTATATATACTGTATCACACACACTGCCTCATCTATATATACTGTATTACACACACACTGCCTCATCTATATATACTGTATTACACACACACTGCCTCATCTATATATACTGTATTACACACACACTGCCTCATCTATATATACTGTATCACACACTGCCTCATCTATATATACTGTATCACACACACTGCCTCATCTATATATACATAGGTGTGCGCAGGGGGGGTGCCTGGTGCGCACAGGCACCCCCTAATGTCCGGCACCCCGATCTCAGTGCAATGCAGTGATTGTCGAGCAGGCTGATTACTGTCCCCTCTGCACTGCACCCTGTCAGGACTGCATTACTGACCAGATGCCTGGGTTAATCAAGGGTGCCACTACCACCGGCTTTCAAACTCCCAGCTCCACCTCCATGTACAAAAACAGCGTGATGTGATTACGTCATGCTGCTCGCACGCCCACCCGCCACATGCCCACCTCTCTTCTTCTATGCTATGCCAACGCCAGCCACAGATGAGGATCAGCATGCAGCCAGCTTTCCTCTTAGGAAGACAAATTCAATACTGGCAGGCGGACGGCAACAACATTGACACGTCACTAGTTTTTCCAGCAGCAGCAGTACTAGTCTGCGACTGTCAGTGTCAGTGAGTGACTGACTTGTAAGTAAGCTGCTGCAGCTTGCAGGGGAAAGAGAGGGGGAGCCAGACCAGGCTGAGTAGGAGCAGTGTAATTGCAGTGAGTGCCATCAGGGGAGTTTGTTTGGTTCACACCACAACATCTGACAATGTATCTGCTTTATTAGGATTGGTACAAGGGTGGATATTTTATATTGCGTCGACCGTCAATAGATGGTGCTAGACACGCCCAAAAGGCGGCGCTAGACACACCCCTCCGACGGTGCACCCCCTAATAAAATGTGCTGCGCACGCCTATGTATATATACTGTATTACACACACACTGCCTCATCTATATATACTGTATCACACACACTGCCTCATCTATATATACTGTATCACACACACTGCCTCATCTATATATACTGTATCACACACACACACTGCCTCATCTATATATACTGTATCACACACTGCCTCATCTATATATACTGTATCACACACACTGCCTCATCTATATATACTGTATTACACACACACTGCCTCATCTATATATACTGTATCACACACACTGCCTCATCTATATATACTGTATCACACACACTGCCTCATCTATATAAACTGTATCACACACACACACACACACACACTGCCTCATCTATATATACTGTATCACACACACTGCCTCATCTATATATACTGTATCACACACACTGCCTCATCTATATATACTGTATCACACACACACACACACACACACACACACACACACACACACACACACACACACACACACACTGCCTCATCTATATATACTGTATCACACACTCTGCCTCATCTATATATACTGTATCACACACACTGCCTCATCTATATATACTGTATCACACACACACACACACACACACACACACACACACACACACACACACTGCCTCATCTATATATACTGTATCACACACACTGCCTCATCTATATATACTGTATTACACACACTGCCTCATCTATATATACTGTATCACACACACACTGCCTCATCTATATATGCTGTATCTCACACACACACACACACACACACACACACACACACACACACACACACACTGCCTCATCTATATATATACTGTATCACACACATACACTGCCTCATCTATATTTACTTTATCACACACACTGCCTCATCTACATATACTGTATCACACACACTGCCTCATCTATATATATATATATATATACTGTATCACACACATACACTGCCTCATCTATATATACTTTATCACACACACTGCCTCATCTATATATACTGTATCACACACACTGCCTCATCTATATATACTGTATCACACACACTGCCTCATCTATATATACTGTATCACACACACACACACACACACACACACACACACACACACTGCCTCATCTATATATACACTGTATCACACACACTGCCTCATCTATATATACTGTATCACACACACACACTGCCTCATCTATATATACTGTATCACACACACACTGCCTCATCTATATATACTGTATCACACACACACTGCCTCATCTATATATACTGTATCACACACTCTGCCTCATCTATATATACTGTATCACACACACTGCCTCATCAATATATACTGTATCACACACACACACACTGCCTCATCTATATATACTGTATCACACACACACACTGCCTCATCTATATATACTGTATTACACACACTGCCTCATCTATATATACTGTATCACACACACACTGCCTCATCTATATATGCTGTAACACACACACACACACACACACACACACACACACACACACTGCCTCATCTATATATATACTGTATCACACACATACACTGCCTCATCTATATTTCTCTAACGTCCTAAGTGGATGCTGGGGACTCCGTCAGGACCATGGGGAATAGCGGCTCCGCAGGAGACAGGGCACAAAAATAAAGCTTTAGGATTAGGTGGTGTGTACTGGCTCCTCCCCCTATGACCCTCCTCCAAGCCCCAGTTAGGTTTTTGTGCCCGTCCGAGCAGGGTGCAATCTAGGTGGCTCTCCTAAAGAGCTGCTTAGAAAAAGTTTTTAGGTTTTTTATTTTCAGTGAGTCCTGCTGGCAACAGGCTCACTGCAACGAGGGACTTAGGGGAGAGAATTTCAACTCACCTGCGTGCAGGATGGATTGGATTCTTAGGCTACTGGACACCATTAGCTCCAGAGGGAGTCGGAACACAGGTCTCACCCTGGGGTTCGTCCCGGAGCCGCGCCGCCGACCCCCCTTACAGATGCTGAAGATTGATGGTCCGGAAACAGGCGGCAGAAGGCTCTTCAGTCTTCATGAAGGTAGCGCACAGCACTGCAGCTGTGCGCCATTGTTGTCACACACTTCACACCAAGCGGTCACGGAGGGTGCAGGGCGCTGCTGGGGGCGCCCTGGGCAGCAATATTTAATACCTTTATGGCAAAAGAATACATCACATATAGCCATTGAGGCTATATGTATGTATTTAACCCATGCCAGATATCTAAAACTCCGGGAGAAAAGCCCGCCGAAATAGGGGGCGGGGCTTATTCTCCTCAGCACACAGCGCCATTTTCCTGCTCAGCTCCGCTGTGAGGAAGGCTCCCAGGACTCTCCCCTGCACTGCACTACAGAAACAGGGTAAAACAGAGAGGGGGGGCATTTTTTGGCGATATTTTGATATATTTAAGCTGCTATAAGGAACAACACTTATATAAGGTTGTTCACATATATATTATAGCGCTTGGGTGTGTGCTGGCAAACTCTCCCTCTGTCTTCCCAAAGGGCTAGTGGGGTCCTGTCTTCGATAAGAGCATTCCCTGTGTGTCTGCTGTGTGTCGGTACGTGTGTGTCGACATGTATGAGGACGATGTTGGTGTGGAGGCAGAGCAATTGCCGATAATGGTGATGTCACCCCCCAGGGAGTCGACACCGGAATGGATGGCTTTGTTTATGGAATTACGTGATAATGTCAGCACATTACAAAAATCAGTTGACGACATGAGACGGCCGGCAAACCAGTTAGTACCTGCCCAGGCGTCTCAGACACCGTCAGGGGCTGTAAAGCGCCCTTTACCTCAGTCGGTCGACACAGACCCAGACACAGACACTGAATCTAGTGTCGACGGTGATGAAACAAACGTATTTTCAAGTAGGGCCACACGTTATATGATCACCGCAATGAAGGAGGCTTTGCATATCTCTGATACTGCAAGTACCACAAAAAGGGGTATTATGTGGGGGGGTGAAAAAACTACCTGTAGTTTTTCCTGAATCAGAGGAATTAAATGAAGTGTGTGATGAAGCGTGGGTTAACCCAGATAGAAAAGTGCTAATTTCAAAAAAGTTATTAGCATTATACCCTTTCCCGCCAGAGGTTAGGGCGCGCAGGGAAACACCCCCTAGGGTGGATAAGGCGCTCACACGCTTATCAAAACAAGTGGCGTTACCGTCTCCTGATACGGCCGCCCTCAGGGATCCAGCTGATAGGAGACTGGAAACTACCCTAAAAAGTATATACACACATACTGGTGTTATACTGCGACCAGCCATCGCCTCAGCCTGGATGTGCAGTGCTGGGGTCGTCTGGTTGGATTCCCTGACTGAAAATATTGATACCCTGGATAGGGACAGTATTTTATTGACTACAGAGCAATTAAAGGATGCTTTCCTTTATATGCGAGATGCTCAGAGAGATATTTGCACTCTGGCATCGAGAGTAAGTGCGATGTCCATATCTGCCAGAAGGAGTTTATGGACGCGACAGTGGTCAGGTGATGCGGATTCCAAACGACATATGGAAGTATTGCCGTATAAAGGGGAGGAATTATTTGGCGTCGGTCTATCGGATCTGGTGGCCACGGCAACTGCCGGAAAATCCACCTTTTTACCTCAGACCCCCTCCCAACAGAAAAAGACACCGTCTTTTCAGCCGCAGTCCTTTCGGTCCTATAAGAACAAGCGGACAAAAGGACAGTCATATCTGCCTCGGGGCAGAGGAAGGGGTAAGAGAGGGCAGCAAGCAGCCCCTGCCCAGGAACAGAAGCCCTCTCAGGGTTCTGCAAAGCCCTCAGCATGACGCTGGGGCCTTACAAGCGGACTCAGGAGCGGTGGGGGGTCGACTCAAGAATTTCAGCGCACAGTGGGCTTGCTCACAGGTGGACCCCTGGATCCTGCAGGTAGTATCTCAGGGTTACAGGTTGGAATTCGAGAAGTCTCCCCCTCGCAGGTTCCTAAAGTCTGCTTTGCCAACGTCTCCCTCAGACAGGGCGACGGTATTGGAAGCCATTCACAAGCTGTTTTCTCAGCAGGTGATAGTCAAGGTACCCCTCCTACAACAGGGAAAGGGGTATTACTCCACGCTATTTGTGGTACCGAAGCCGGACGGCTCGGTAAGACCTATTCTAAATCTGAAATCTTTGAACCTGTACATACAAAAATTCAAGTTCAAGATGGAGTCACTCAGAGCAGTGATAGCGAATCTGGAAGAAGGGGACTTTATGGTGTCCCTGGACATAAAGGATGCTTACCTGCATGTCCCAATTTGCCCTTCACATCAAGGGTACCTCAGGTTCGTGGTGCAAAACTGTCATTATCAGTTTCAGACGCTGCCGTTTGGATTGTCCACGGCACCTCGGGTCTTTACCAAGGTAATGGCCGAAATTATGATTCTTCTGCGAAGAAGAGGCGTATTAATTATCCCTTACTTGGACGATCTCCTGATAAGGGCAAGGTCCAGAGAACAGCTGGAGGACGGAGTAGCACTAACCCGACTAGTGCTGCAACAACACGGGTGGATTCTGAATTTTCCAAAATCTCAGTTGACCCCGACGACACGTCTGCTGTTCCTGGGAATGATTCTGGACACGGTTCAGAAAAAGGTGTTTCTTCCGGAGGAGAAAGCCAGGGAGTTATCCGAACTTGTCAGGAACCTCCTAAAACCAGGGAAAGTGTCTGTGCATCAATGCACAAGAGTCCTGGGAAAGATGGTGGCTTCTTACGAAGCGATTCCATTCGGCAGATTCCACGCACGAACTTTTCAGTGGGATCTGCTGGACAAATGGTCCGGATCACATCTGCAGATGCATCAGCGGATAACCTTATCGCCACGGACAAGGGTGTCTCTTCTGTGGTGGTTGCAGAGTGCTCATCTGTTAGAGGGCCGCAGATTCGGCATACAGGACTGGGTCCTGGTGACCACGGATGCCAGTCTGAGAGGCTGGGGAGCGGTCACACAGGGAAGAAACTTCCAGGGAGTATGGTCAAGCCTGGAGATGTCTCTTCACATAAATATACTGGAGCTAAGAGCGATTTACAATGCTCTAAGTCTGGCAAAACCCCTGCTTCAGGGTCAGCCGGTGTTGATCCAGTCGGACAACATCACGGCAGTCGCCCACGTAAACAGACAGGGCGGCACAAGAAGCAGGACAGCAATGGCAGAAGCTGCAAGGATTCTTCGCTGGGCGGAAGATCATGTGATAGCACTGTCAGCAGTATTCATTCCGGGAGTGGACAACTGGGAAGCAGACTTCCTCAGCAGACACGATCTACACCCGGGAGAGTGGGGACTTCATCCAGAAGTCTTCCACATGATTGTGAACCGTTGGGAAAACCAATGGTGGATATGATGGCGTCCCGCCTCAACAAAAAACTGGACAGGTATTGCGCCAGGTCAAGAGACCCTCAGGCAATAGCTGTGGACGCTCTGGTAACACCGTGGGTGTTCCAGTCAGTGTATGTGTTCCCTCCTCTGCCTCTCATACCAAAAGTACTGAGAATTATACGGCAAAAGGGAGTAAGAACGATACTAGTGGCTCCGGATTGGCCAAGAAGAACTTGGTACCCGGAACTTCTAGAGATGCTCACGGAGGATCCGTGGCCTCTACCTCTAAGACGGGACCTGCTTCAGCAGGGACCGTGTCTATTCCAAGACTTACCGCGGCTGCGTTTGACGGCATGGCGGTTGAACGCCGAATTCTAAGGGAAAAAGGCATTCCGGAAGAGGTCATTCCTACACTGGTAAAAGCCAGGAAGGAGGTGACTGCACAACATTATCACCGCATTTGGAGAAAATATGTTGCGTGGTGTGAGGCCAGGAAGGCCCCCACGGAGGAATTTCAACTGGGTCGATTCCTACATTTCCTGCAAACAGGATTGTCTATGGGCCTCAAATTGGGGTCCATTAAGGTTCAAATTTCGGCCCTGTCGATTTTCTTCCAGAAAGAATTGGCTTCAGTTCCTGAAGTCCAGACTTTTGTAAAAGGAGTACTACATATACAGCCCCCGGTTGTGCCCCCAGTGGCACCGTGGGATCTTAATGTAGTCTTGGATTTTCTCAAATCCCATTGGTTTGAGCCGCTCAAATCGGTGGAGTTGAAGTATCTTACATGGAAAGTAACCATGCTACTGGCCCTGGCTTCAGCCAGGAGAGTATCAGAATTGGCGGCTTTATCATATAAGAGCCCATATCTGATTTTCCATACGGACAGGGCAGAACTGCGGACGCGTCCTCATTTTCTGCCTAAGGTGGTGTCAGCGTTTCACCTGAACCAGCCTATTGTGGTGCCTGCGGCTACTAACGATTTGGAGGATTCCAAGTTGTTGGACGTGGTCCGGGCATTGAAAATATATATTTCAAGAACGGCGGGAGTCAGAAAGTCTGACTCACTGTTTATATTGTATGCACCCAACAAGATGGGTGCTCCTGCTTCTAAGCAGACGATTGCTCGTTGGATTTGTAGCACAATTCAACTTGCACATTCTGTGGCAGGCTTGCCACAACCTAAATCTGTCAAGGCCCATTCCACAAGGAAAGTGGGCTCATCCTGGGCGGCTGCCCGGGGGGTCTCGGCATTACAACTCTGCCGAGCTGCTACTTGGTCAGGGGCAAACACGTTTGCAAAATTCTACAAATTTGATACCCTGGCTAAGGAGGACCTTGAGTTCTCTCATTCGGTGCTGCAGAGTCATCCGCACTCTCCCGCCCGTTTGGGAGCTTTGGTATAATCCCCATGGTCCTGACGGAGTCCCCAGCATCCACTTAGGACGTTAGAGAAAATAAGAATTTACTTACCGATAATTCTATTTCTCGTAGTCCGTAGTGGATGCTGGGCGCCCATCCCAAGTGCGGATTGTCTGCAATACATGTATATAGTTATTGTTACAAACAAATTCGGGTTGTTATTGTTGTAAGCCGTCTGTTCAGAGGCTCCTACGTTTGTCATACTGTTAACTGGGTTCAGATCAGAGGCGGAACTACCGGCAGTGCAGGCAGTGCACTGCACTGGGGCCCGCCTCTGTCCAGGGGCCCAAGCATGTAATGAGTCAAACTGACTCATTACATGCCGCTGTGCGCTGCGGGCAACCTCTGCCCGCAGCGCACAGCCGCCCGGCGAAGAGAGGAGAGGAGAGGAGCAGCGGTACTACAGACGGGGGAAGGAGGAGGAGGGAGGCTGAGAAGGGAGCCGCAGCAGCGCTTTGTTACTGGTGGAGGCGCTGCTGCTGCTGCCCCTCTGCTTCCCTATAGGCTGTCTTCCGAGAACAGCCTATAGGGAAGCAGAGGGGCGGCAGCAGCAGCGCCTCCACCAGTAACACAGCGCTGCTGCGGCTCCCTCCTCAGCCTCCCTCCTCCTCCTTCTCTCCAGCCCGGGAATCGTCTCTGACGCTGCACCGAGGAGCCTGAGCCAGCGGAGAGGGTAAGTATAATTCTTCTTTCTTTCTTTCTTTCTTTCTTTCTTTCTTTCTTTCCTTCTTTCCTTCTTTCCTTCTTTCTTGTGCCTGCCTGCCGCAATGTGTAAAAATGGGGGACTACCTGCCGCACTGTGTAAAAATGGGGGACTACCTGCTGCACTGTGTAAAAAGGGGGGACTACCTGCCGCAATGTGTAAAAAGGGGGGCATACCTGCCGCAATGTGTAAAAAGGGGGGCATACCTGCCGCAATGTGTAAAAAGGGGGGACTGCCTGCAGCAATGTGTAAAAAGGGGGGACTGCCTGCCGCAATGTGTAAAAAGGGGGGACTGCCTGCCGCAATGTGTAAAAAGGGGGGACTGCCTGCCGCAATGTGTAAAAAGGGGGAATCAGCCTGCCGCAATGTGTAAAAATGGGGGACTGCCTGCCACTATGTGTAAAAAGGGGGAATCTGCCCGACGCAATGTGTAAAAAGGGGAATCTGCCTGCCGTAATGTGTAAAAATGGGGGACTGCCTGCCACTATGTGTAAAAAGGGGGAATCTGCCCGACGCAATGTGTAAAAAGGGGAATCTGCCTGCCGTAATGTGTAAAAAAGGGGGACTGCCTGCCGTAATGTGTAAAAAAGGGGGACTGCCTGACGCTATGTGTAAAACAGGGGGACTGCCTGACGCTATGTGTAAAAATGGGGAATCTGCCTGCTGCTATGTGTAAAAATGGGGAATCTGCCTGCTGCTATGTGTAAAAATGGGGAATCTGCCTGCCGTAATGTGTAAAAATGGGGACGCTGTCTGCCGTAATGTGTAACAAGGGCACGCTGTCTGCCGTAATGTGTAACAAGGGCACGCGGTCTGCCGTAATGTGTAACAAGGGCACGCTGTCTGCCGTAATGTGTAAAAAGGGCACGCTGTCTGCCGCTATGTGTAACAAGGGCACGCTGTCTGCTGTAATGTGTAAAAAGGGCACGCTGTCTGCCGTAATGTGTAACAAGGGCACGCGGTCTGCCGTTATGTGTAAAAAGGGCACGCTGTCTGCTGTAATGTGTAAAAAGAGGAATCTGTTCGCTGTAAGGTGTAAAAGGGTCTCTACCTGGTGTAGTGGTGCTACTGTGCGGCGTAATTTGAATAATGGAGACTACTGTGTTGGTATTATTTTGTGGCCACACCCCTTCCCCACGAAGCCACGCCACTATGTATTTTTGCGCGCGCCTACGGCGCGCACTGCCCCTGGGGTGGACTTGGATGGGGGGGGCCCAAAGCATTTTGTCGCACCTGGGCCCACCGCTTGCTTGTTCCGCCACTGGTTCAGATCACAAGTTATACGGTGTGATTGGTGTGGCTGGTATGAGTCTTACCCGGGATTCAATATCCTTCCTTATTGTGTACGCTCGTCCGGGCACAGTATCCTAACTGAGGCTTGGAGGAGGGTCATAGGGGGAGGAGCCAGTACACACCACCTAATCCTAAAGCTTTATTTTTGTGCCCTGTCTCCTGCGGAGCCGCTATTCCCCATGGTTCTGACGGAGTCCCCAGCATCCACTACGGACTACGAGAAATAGAATTATCGGTAAGTAAATTCTTATTATACTTTATCACACACACTGCCTCATCTACATATACTGTATCACACACACTGCCTCATCTATATATATATACTGTATCACACACATACACTGCCTCATCTATATATACTGTATCACATACACTGCCTCATCTATATATACTTTATCACACACACTGCCTCATCTATATATACTGTATCACACACACTGCCTCATCTATATATACTGTATCACACACATACACTGCCTCACAGTGCCGTAACTAGGCATTTTAGCGCTGTGTGCAAGAAATGACAGTGACGCCCCCCCCCCCCCCATGTAAGATAGGGGCAGTGCGCGCCGTAGGCGCGCAAAAATGTATAGGGGCGTGGCTTCACGGGGAAGGGGCGTGGCCACAAAATAATAGCAATTCATACTACGGTGCACAGTAGTCTCCATTATTCAAATTACGCTGCACAGTAGCGCCACTACACCACGTAGAGCCCCTTTTACACATTACAGCAGCCAGGCCCCCTTTTTACACATTGCGGCAGACAGTTCCCCTTTTTACACATTGCGGCAACCAGTCCCCCTTTTTACACATTGCGGCAGCCAGGCCCCCTTTTTACACATTGCGGCAGCCAGTCCCCCTTTTTACACATTGCGGCAGCCAGGCCCCCTCTTTACACATTGCGGCAGCCAGTCCCCCTTTTTACACATTGCGGCATCCAGGCCCCCTTTTTACACATTGCGGCAGCCAGTCCCCCTTTTAACAGCCAGTCCCCCTTTTTACACATTGCGGCAGCCATCCCCCTTTTTACACATTGCGGCAGCCAGTCCCCCTTTTTACACATTGCGGCAGCCATCCCCCTTTTTACACATTGCGGCAGCCAGTCCCCCTTTTTACACATTGCGGCAGCCAGTCCCCCTTTTTACACATTGCGGCAGCCAGGCCCCCTTTTTACACATTGCGGCAGCCAGTCCCCCTTTTTACACATTGCGGCAGCCAGGCCCCCTTTTTACACATTGCGGCAGCCAGTCCCCCTTTTTACACATTGCGGCAGCCAGGCCCCCTTTTTACACATTGCGGCAGCCAGTCCCCCTTTTTACAGCCAGTCCCCCTTTTTACACATTGCGGCAGCCATCCCCCTTTTTACACATTGCGGCAGACGGTGACCCCCTGAGAGAGAGAGAGAGAGAGAGAGAGAGAGAAAGAGAGATATACTTACCATCTCCCTGCTGGCAGTCAGGCTCCTCGTGCAGCACCCTCGGTGCAGGCAGGTCAGGTGAGAAGGAGGAGGAGGGAGGGGGAGCAGGGAGCCGCAGCAGCGCTATGTCATTGGTAGTAAGCGCCGCTGCAGCATCCCCCTCTCCTTCCGTATTGGCTGCCCGGCGCTGCTGTGGATGCTGGGATGGAGGAACTACCAATGAAATAGCGCTGCTGTGGCTCCAGTCCCCCTCCCTCCTCCTCCTTTTCCGCTGCCCGGCTCTGCTGACTTCTCCCTCCACAGCGCGGCGCACGGCGCAGACTTCAGAGGCGGCATGTAATGAGTCAATTTGACTCATTACATGCCGCTGGCCGTGCGCCCTCAGGGCAGCTGCGCTGTGTGCCAAGCCCACTTGGCACACACGTAGTTACGGCCCTGCTGCCTCATCTATATATACTATATCACACACACTGCCTCATCTATATATACTGTATCACACACGCACTGCCTCATCTATATATACTGTATCACACACACACTGCCTCATCTATATATACTGTATCACACACACACACACACACACACACACACACACACACACACACACACACACTGCCTCATCTATATATATACTGTATCACACACGCACTGCCTCATCTATATATACTGTATCACACACACACTGCCTCATCTATATATACTGTATCACACACACTGCCTCATCTATATATACTGTATCACACACACACACACTGCCTCATCTATATATACTGTATCACACACGCACTGCCTCATCTATATATACTGTATCACACACGCACTGCCTCATCTATATATACTGTATCACACACACACTGCCTCATCTATATATACTGTATCACACACACACTGCCTCATCTATATATACTGTATCACACACACACTGCCTCATCTATATATACTGTATCACACACGCACTGCCTCATCTATATATACTGTATCACACACGCACTGCCTCATCTATATATACTGTATCACACACACACTGCCTCATCTATATATACTGTATCACACACACACTGCCTCATCTATATATACTGTATCACACACATACACTGCCTCATCTATATATACTATATCACACACACTGCCTCATCTATATATACTGTATCACACACACTGCCTCATCTATATATACTGTATCACACACATACATTGTCTCATCTATATATACTGTATTACACACACACTGCCTCATCTATATATACTGTATCACACACACACTGCCTCATCTATATATACTGTATCACACACACACTGCCTCATCTATATATACTGTATCACACACACTGCCTCATCTATATATACTGTATCACACACACACTGCCTCATCTATATATACTGTATCACACACACACTGCCTCACCTATATATACTGTATCACACACACACTGCCTCATCTATATATACTGTATCTCATACTCACAGTGAGTAATACTTCAGATCGGGATGTGGTTATGTGATCGGTGGACAGAAGACCGCCTGTCACAATACCGCCACTGGGATCCCGGCATCTGAAAATCCCACCTGTCGGCATGCTGACCATCAGGGACTATTCCCACTAGTGAGTGTCCACGAAAACCCATAGAGTGGGAATAGAACCTGTGGCGAGCGTAGCGAGGTGCTGAGCTCGCTGGGTGGAGAAATGTCTGTTTATTATGTACAGTATGCACCCTCCTGATTAGGCTCTATATCCTCCAGTATTGTATGGAATTGTATTGTGCTCAATGTAGTAATGTCTTGCACGATCTTCTCTCTTCCCGTAATACTTTGCCTCATTCTCTGTCTCTTTCTCATCTAGTCATGCCTGGGCTCTGTGCTCTACAGTAATGCTTTTCCTTATCTGTTGTCTCTTCCTCTTCTAGTAATGCCTGGACTCTGTGGTCTCCAGTAATGCCTTTTCTGATCTGCAGTCTCTTCCTCTTCTAGTCATGCCTGGGCTCTGTGGTCACCAGTAATGCCTTTTTTGATCTGCAGTCTCTTCCTCTTCTAGTCATGCCTGGGCTCTGTGGTCACCAGTAATATCTTTTCTGATCTGCAGTCTCCTCCTCTTCTAGTCATGCCTGGGCTACCGGTGTTGCGCATCTTGTACACTGGTATCGCTGTGAGATGTGTAGGGACATTTCGCTCTTCCATGGTTTTGGCCGAGGGATTGAAGCAGAAATGTGCTCAGCAGCAGGTAAGATCAAGAAAATATTCCCCTAGCATCAGCTCTGTATTCTCCACTCCTCAAAAAGCCACCAGGATGAACACAAATGTGAAAGTAGAAACCTTCTTTTATTGAAGCATAAACATTTAGGGTCTTATGTACCATTGAACATCTATTTTATTTGAATAAAATATACATTTTCTTACTGGGCATGTATTAATAAACAAAACAGAACAGTACAGACTAGTACAAACAAATTAACAGATCATTATAAATACATAACTACACTGAATATTTATCATAATTATAAAGAGAAGATGGAGTAGAGGGCCCTGCTTGCACAAGCTTACAGTATACAGGAGATAAGGATGGACACAAACAAGGGTGGTCAGAGGACATTTGTTGGCTGGGAGCGTATACCACAATATGAGAGCAACCAGGGAGAAATCCTGAATGTGACAGTGGTAAGAGGTAGGGATGACCATTCTAAAACCAATGGTTCTCAGCTAACCATGGCCCTCATTCCGAGTTGATCGGTCGCAAGGCGATTTTAGCAGAGTTACACACGCTAAGCCGCCGCCTACTGGGAGTGAATCTTAGCTTCTTAAAATTGCGACCGATGTATTCGCAATATTGCGATTACTAACTACTTAGCAGTTTCAGAGTAGCTCCAGACTTACTCTGCCTGTGCGATCAGTTCAGTGCTTGTTGTTCCTGGTTGACGTCACAAACACACCCAGCGTTCGCCCAGGCACTCCCACCGTTTCTCCGGCCACTCCTGCGTTTTTTCCGGAAACGGTAGCGTTTTCAGCCACACGCCCCTGAAACGCCGTGTTTCTGCCCAGTAACACCCATTTCCTGTCAATCACATTACGATCGCCGGAGCGATGAAAAAGCCGTGAGTAAAATTACTTTCTACATAGTAAAGTTACTTGGCGCAGTCGCAGTGCGAACATTGCGCATGCGTACTAAGCGGATTTTCATTGCGATGCGATGAAAAATACCGAGCGAACAACTCGGAATGAGGGCCCATGTTCCAGATTAGAAGGAGACACATTTTCCATTCTGTGAAGGGATCGAATACTTCTTTCTAATGGCTGCTGACTCTACTGCAGACGCCAGGATGAAGTATCTGCAGCCGAGCTCCTCTGCACAAGTGCAAACTTCCAAAGTCCACTGTTAAACTGTTGAATAGTTACCTAACACTGCCACTATTTTATGGCCCTCTTGCAGTGGAAGAGTCAATCATGGAGGAGGCAGTTATCATCCACAGAACATCAAGGGGTGGTTGGGGAAATTAGTCTGGAGATGTTGTGAGGTAATGAGGCTGGAGATGTAGGGAGGAGCAGTGAGGTAATGAGGCTGGAGATTTAGGGAGCAGCAGTAAGGAAATGAGGCTGGAGATGTAGGGAGGAGCAATAAGGTAATGAGGCTGGATATGTAGGGAGCAGCAGTGAGGTAATGAGGCTGGAGATGTAGGGAGGAGCAATGAGGTAATGAGGCTGGATATGTAGGGAGCAGCAGTGAGGTAATGAGGCTGGAGATGTAGGGAGGAGCAGTAGGTAATGAGGCTGGAGATGTAGGGAGGAGCAGTAGGTAATGAGGCTGGAGAGGTAAGGAGGAGCAGTGAGGAAATGAGGCTGGAGATGTAGGGAGGAGCAGTAAGGAAATGAGGCTGGAGATGTAGGAAGGAGCAGTGATGAAATGAGGCTGGAGAGGTAGGGAGGAGCAGTAAGGAAATGAGGCTGGAGATGTAGGGAGGAGCAGTGAGGAAATGAGGCTGGAGATGTAGGGAGGAGCACCAGTAAGGAAATGAGGCTGGAGATATAGGGAGGAGCAGTAAGGAAATGAGGCTGGAGATGTAGGGAGGAGCAGTGATTAAATGAGGCTGGAGAGGTAGGGAGGAGCAGTGAGGAAATGAGGCTGGAGATGTAGGGAGGAGCAGTAAGGAAATGAGGCTGGAGATGTAGGGAGGAGCACCAGTAAGGAAATGAGGCTGGAGATGTAGGGAGGAGCACCAGTAAGGAAATGAGGCTGGAGATGTAGGGAGGAGCAGTGAGGAAATGAGGCTGGAGATGTAGGGCGGAGCAGTGAGGAAATGAGGCTGGAGATGTAGGGAGGAGCAGTGAGGTAATGAGGCTGGAGATGTAGGGAGGAGCAGTAAGGAAATGAGGCTGGAGATGTAGGGAGGAGCAGTGATGAAATGAAGCTGGAGATGTAGGGAGGAGCAGTGAGGTAATGAGGCTGGAGATGTAGGGAGGAGCAGTGAGGTAATGAGGCTGGAGATGAAGGGAGGAGCGGTTAGGAAATGAGACTGGAGATATAGGGAGCAGCAGTGAGGTAATGAGGCTGGAGATGTACGGAGGTGCAGTGAGGTAATGAGGCTGGAGATGTAGGGAGGAGCAGTGAGGTAATGAGGCTGGAGATATAGGGAGCAGCAGTGAGGAAATGAGGCTGGAGATATAGGGAGCAGCAGTGAGGTAATGAGGCTGGAGATGTAGGGAGGAGCAGTGAGGAAATGAGGCTGGAGATGTAGGGAGGAGCAGTGAGGTAATGAGGCTGGAGATGTAGGAAGGAGCAGTGAGGTAATGAGGCTGGAGATGTAGGGAGCAGCAGTGAGGTAATGAGGCTGGAGATGTAGGGAGGTGCAGTGAGGTAATGAGGCTGGAGATGTAGGGAGGTGCAGTGAGGAAATGAGGCTGGAGATATAGGGAGGAGCAGTGATGAAATGAGGCTGGAGATGTAGGAAGGAGCAGTGAGGTAATGAGGCTGGAGATGTAGGGAGGTGCAGTGAGGAAATGAGGCTGGAGATATAGGGAGCAGCAGTGAGGAAATGAGGCTGGAGATATAGGGAGCAGCAGTGAGGTAATGAGGCTGGAGATGTAGGGAGGAGCAGTGAGGAAATGAGGCTGGAGATGTAGGGAGGAGCAGTGAGGTAATGAGGCTGGAGATGTAGGGAGGAGCAGTGAGGTAATGAGGCTGGAGATGAATGGAGGAGCAGTGAGGTAATGAGGCTGGAGATGAAGGGAGGAGCGGTTAGGAAATGAGACTGGAGATATAGGGAGCAGCAGTGAGGTAATGAGGCTGGAGATGTACGGAGGTGCAGTGAGGTAATGAGGCTGGAGATGTAGGGAGGAGCAGTGAGGTAATGAGGCTGGAGATATAGGGAGCAGCAGTAAGGAAATGAGGCTGGAGATGTAGGGAGGAGCAGTGAGATAATGAGGCTGGAGATGTAAGGAGGAGCAGTGAGGTAATGAGGCTGGAGATGTAGGGAGGAGCAGTGAGGTAATGAGGCTGGAGATGTAGGGAGGAGCAGTGAGGTAATGAGGCTGGAGATGTAGGGAGGAGCAGTGAGGTAATGAGGCTGGAGATGTAGGGAGGAGCAGTGAGGTAATGAGGCTGGAGATGTAGGGAGGAGCAGTGAGGTAATGAGGCTGGAGATGTAGGGAGGAGCAGTGAGGTAATGAGGCTGGAGATGTAGGGAGGAGCAGTGAGGAAATGAGGCTGGAGATGTAGGGAGGAGCAGTAAGGAAATGAGGCTGGAGATGTAGGGAGAAGCGGTGAGGAGATGAGGCTGGAGATGTAGGGAGGAGCGGTGAGGAGATGAGGCTGGAGATATAGGGAGCAGCAGTGAGGTAATGAGGCTGGAGATATAGGGAGCAGCAGTGAGGTAATGAGGCTGGAGATGTAGGGAGGTGCAGTGAGGAAATGAGGCTGGAGATGTAGGGAGCAGCAGTGAGGTAATGAGGCTGGAGATGTAGGGAGCAGCAGTGAGGTAATGAGGCTGGAGATGTAGGGAGGAGCAGTGAGGAAATGAGGCTGGAGATGTAGGGAGCAGCAGTGAGGTAATGAGGCTGGAGATGTAGGGAGGAGCAGTGAGGAAATGAGGCTGGAGATGTTGGGAAGAGCAGTGAGGAAATGAGGCTGGAGATGTAGGGAGGAGCAGTGAGGAAATGAGGCTGGTGATGTAGGGAGGAGCAGTGAGGAAATGAGGCTGGAGATGTAGGAAGGAGCAGTGAGGAAATGAGGCTGGAGATGTTGGGAAGAGCAGTGAGGAAATGAGGCTGGAGATGTAGGGAGGAGCAGTGAGGAAATGAGTCTGGAGATGTAGGGAGGAGCAGTGAGGAAATGAGGCTGGAGATATAGGGAACAGCAGTGAGGTAATGAGGCTGGAGATATAGGGAGCAGCAGTGAGGTAATGAGGCTGGAGATGTAGGGAGGTGCAGTGAGGAAATGAGGCTGGAGATGTAGGAAGGAGCAGTGAGGTAATGAGGCTGGAGATATAGGGAGCAGCAGTGAGGTAATGAGGCTGGAGATGTACGGAGGTGCAGTGAGGTAATGAGGCTGGAGATGTAGGGAGGAGCAGTGAGGTAATGAGGCTGGAGATATAGGGAGCAGCAGTGAGGTAATGAGGCTGGAGATGTACGGAGGTGCAGTGAGGTAATGAGGCTGGAGATGTAGGGAGGAGCAGTGAGGTAATGAGGCTGGAGATGTAGGGAGGAGCAGTGATGAAATGAAGCTGGAGATGTAGGGAGGAGCAGTGATGAAATGAAGCTGGAGATGTAGAGAGCAGCAGTGAGGTAATGAGGCTGGAGATGTAGGGAGGAGCAGTGATGAAATGAGGCTGGAGATGTAGGGAGGAGCAGTGAGGTAATGAGGCTGGAGATGTAGGGAGGAGCAGTGAGGTAATGAGGCTGGAGATGTAGGGAGGAGCAGTGAGGTAATGAGGCTGGAGATGTAGGGAGGAGCAGTGAGGTAATGAGGCTGGAGATGTACGGAGGTGCAGTGAGGTAATGAGGCTGGAGATGTAGGGAGGAGCAGTGAGGAGATGAGGCTGGAGATGTAGGGAGCAGCAGTGAGGTAATGAGGCTGGAGATGTATGGAGGAGCAGTGAGGTAATGAGGCTGGAGATGTAGGGAGGAGCAGTGAGATAATGAGGCTGGAGATGTAAGGAGGAGCAGTGAGGTAATGAGGCTGGAGATGTAGGGAGGAGCAGTGAGGTAATGAGGCTGGAGATGTAGGGAGGAGCAGTGAGGTAATGAGGCTGGAGATATAGGGAACAGCAGTGAGGAAATGAGGCTGGAGATGTACGGAGGTGCAGTGAGGAAATGAGGCTGGAGATGTAGGAAGGAGCAGTGAGGTAATGAGGCTGGAGATATAGGGAGCAGCAGTGAGGAAATGAGGCTGGAGATGTAGGGAGGAGCAGTGAGGTAATGAGGCTGGAGATGTAGGAAGGAGCAGTGAGGTAATGAGGCTGGAGATATAGGGAGCAGCAGTGAGATAATGAGGCTGGAGATATAGGGAGCAGCAGTGAGGAAATGAGGCTGGAGATGTAGGGAGGAGCAGTGAGGTAATGAGGCTGGAGATGTAGGAAGGAGCAGTGAGGTAATGAGGCTGGAGATATAGGGAGCAGCAGTGAGATAATGAGGCTGGAGATGTAGGGAGGAGCAGTGAGGAAATGAGGCTGGAGATATAGGGAGCAGCAGTGAGGAAATGAGGCTGGAGATGTAGGGAGGAGCAGTGAGGTAATGAGGCTGGAGATGTAGGGAGGAGCAGTGAGGTAATGAGGCTGGAGATGTAGGGAGGAGCACGAGTAAGGAAATGAGGCTGGAGATGTAGGGAGGAGCAGTGAGGTAATGAGGCTGGAGATGTAGGGAGGAGCAGTGAGGTAATGAGGCTGGAGATGTAGGGAGGAGCAGTGAGGTAATGAGGCTGGAGATGTAGGGAGGAGCAGTGAGGTAATGAGGCTGGAGATATAGGGAACAGCAGTGAGGTAATGAGGCTGGAGATATAGGGAGCAGCAGTGAGGTAATGAGGCTGGAGATGTAGGGAGGTGCAGTGAGGAAATGAGGCTGGAGATATAGGGAGCAGCAGTGAGGAAATGAGGCTGGAGATATAGGGAGCAGCAGTGAGGTAATGAGGCTGGAGATGTAGGAAGGAGCAGTGAGGTAATGAGGCTGGAGATATAGGGAGCAGCAGTGAGGTAATGAGGCTGGAGATGTAGAGCAGTGATGAAATGGGGCTGGAGATTTAGGGAGGAGTGAGGAAATGAGGCTGGAAATGTGGGAGAAGCAGTGAGGTACTGAGTTTGGAGATGTAGGGAGATAATGAGGCTGGAGATATAGGGAACAGCAGTGAGGTAATGAGGCTGGAGATATAGGGAGCAGCAGTAAGGAAATGAGGCTGGAGATGTAGGGAGGAGCAGTGAGATAATGAGGCTGGAGATGTAGGGAGGAGCAGTGAGGTAATGAGGCTGGAGATGTAGGGAGGAGCAGTGAGGTAATGAGGCTGGAGATATAGGGAGGAGCAGTGAGGTAATGAGGCTGGAGATGTAGGGAGGAGCAGTGAGGTAATGAGGCTGGAGATATAGGGAACAGCAGTGAGGTAATGAGGCTGGAGATGTACGGAGGTGCAGTGAGGTAATGAGGCTGGAGATGTAGGGAGCAGCAGTGAGGAAATGAGGCTGGAGATGTGGGAGAAGCAGTGAGGTACTGAGGTTGGAGATGTAGGGAGATAATGAGACTGGAGATGTAGGGAGGTGCAGTGAGGAAATGAAGCTGGAGATGTGGGAGAAGCAGTGAGGTACTGAGGTTGGAGATGTAGGGAGGAGCAGTGAGGAAATGAAGCTGGAGATGTGGGAGAAGCAGTGAGGTACTGAGGTTGGAGATGTAGGGAGGAGCAGTGAGGTAATGAGGCTGGAGATGTAGGGAGGAGCAGTGAGGTAATGAGGCTGGAGATGTAGGGAGGAGCAGTGAGGTAATGAGGCTGGAGATATAGGGAGCAGCAGTGAGATAATGAGGCTGGAGATGTAGGGAGGAGCAGTGAGATAATGAGGCTGGAGATGTAGGGAGGAGCAGTGAGGTAATGAGGCTGGAGATGTAGGGAGCAGCAGTGAGGTAATGAGGCTGGAGATGTAGGGAGGAGCAGTGAGGTAATGAGGCTGGAGATGTAGGGAGGAGCAGTGAGGTAATGGGGCTGGAGATTTAGGGAGGAGTGAGGTAATGAGGCTGGAGATGTAGGGAGCAGCAGTGAGGTAATGAGGCTGGAGATGTAGGGAGGAGCAGTGAGGTAATGAGGCTGGAGATATAGGGAGGAGCAGTGAGGTAATGAGGCTGGAGATGTAGGGAGGAGCAGTGAGGTAATGAGGCTGGAGATATAGGGAACAGCAGTGAGGTAATGAGGCTGGAGATGTACGGAGGTGCAGTGAGGTAATGAGGCTGGAGATGTAGGGAGCAGCAGTGAGGAAATGAGGCTGGAGATGTGGGAGAAGCAGTGAGGTACTGAGGTTGGAGATGTAGGGAGATAATGAGACTGGAGATGTAGGGAGGTGCAGTGAGGAAATGAAGCTGGAGATGTGGGAGAAGCAGTGAGGTACTAAGGTTGGAGATGTAGGGAGGAGCAGTGAGGAAATGAAGCTGGAGATGTGGGAGAAGCAGTGAGGTACTGAGGTTGGAGATGTAGGGAGGAGCAGTGAGGTAATGAGGCTGGAGATGTAGGGAGGAGCAGTGAGGTAATGAGGCTAGAGATGTAGGGAGGAGCAGTGAGGTAATGAGGCTGGAGATATAGGGAGCAGCAGTGAGATAATGAGGCTGGAGATGTAGGGAGGAGCAGTGAGATAATGAGGCTGGAGATGTAGGGAGCAGCAGTGAGGAAATGAGGCTGGAGATGTAGGGAGCAGCAGTGAGGTAATGAGGCTGGAGATGTAGGGAGGAGCAGTGAGGTAATGAGGCTGGAGATGTAGGGAGGAGCAGTGAGGTAATGGGGCTGGAGATTTAGGGAGGAGTGAGGTAATGAGGCTGGAGATGTAGGGAGCAGCAGTGAGGTAATGAGGCTGGAGATATAGGGAGGAGCAGTGAGGTAATGAGGCTGGAGATGTAGGGAGGAGCAGTGAGGTAATGGGGCTGGAGATGTAGGGAGGAGCAGTGAGGAAATGAGGCTGGAGATATAGGGAGCAGCAGTGAGGTAATGAGGCTGGAGATGTAGGGAGGAGCAGCGAGGTAATGAGGCTGGAGATGTAAGGAGCAGCAGTGAGGAAATGAGGCTGGAGATATAGGGAGGAGCAGTGAGGTAATGAGGCTGGAGATGTAGGGAGGAGCAGTGAGGTAATGGGGCTGGAGATTTAGGGAGGAGTGAGGTAATGAGGCTGGAGATGTAAGGAGCAGCAGTGAGGAAATGAGGCTGGAGATATAGGGAGGAGCAGTGAGGAAATGAGGCTGGAGATGTAGGGAGGAGCAGTGAGGTAATGAGGCTGGAGATGTAGGGAGATAATGAGGCTAGAGATATAGGGAGCAGCAGTAAGGAAATGAGGCTGGAGATGTAGGGAGGAGCAGTGAGGTAATGAGGCTGGAGATGTAGGGAGGAGCAGTGAGGTAATGAGGCTGGAGATGTAGGGAGGAGCAGCGAGGAAATGAGACTGGAGATGTGGGAGAAGCAGTGAGGTACTGAGGTTGGAGATGTAGGGAGATAATGAGGCTGGAGATGTAGGGAGGAGCAGTGAGGAAATGAAGCTGGAGATGTGGGAGAAGCAGTGAGGTATTGAGGTTGGAGATGTAGGGAGATAATGAGGCTGGAGATGTGGGGGGAGCAGTGAGGAAATGAAGCTGGAGATGTGGGAGAAGCAGTGAGGTACTGAGGTTGGAGATGTAGGGAGATAATGAGGCTGGAGATGTAGGGAGGAGCAGTGAGGAAATGAGGCTGGAGATGTGGGAGAAGCAGTGAGGTTTTGAGGTTGGAGATGTAGGGAGATAATGAGGCTGGAGATGTGGGAGAAGCAGTGAGGTACTGAGGTTGGAGATGTAGGGAGATAATGAGGCTGGAGATATAGGGAGCAGCAGTGAGGTAATGAGGCTGGAGATGTAGGGAGGTAATGAAGCTGGAGATGTGGGAGGAGCAGTGAGGTATTGAGGTTGGAGATGTAGGGAGATAATGAGGCTGGAGATGTTGGGAGGAGCAGTGAGGTATTGAGGTTGGAGATGTAGGGAGATAATGAGGCTGGAGATATAGGGAGCAGCAGTGAGGTATTGAGGTTGGAGATGTAGGGAGATAATGAGGCTGGAGATGTAGGGAGGAGCAGTGAGGTATTGAGGTTGGAGATGTAGGGAGATAATGAGGCTGGAGATGTTGGGAGGAGCAGTCATATCCCCCAATCCCCTGTAATCATCATGTTCCCCAATCCATCCTCTTATCATATCCCTCAATCCCCCCTTCTCATCATGTCCCCCTATCCCCCCTCTCATCAAAGGGAAGTTAATCTGAACCGGGTAATTGTAGACCAGTAAGTCTTACATCTATAGTGGGGAAAGTACTGGAGGGTATTTTAAGGGATAGAATACAGGAGTTCATTGAAGACAATAAGGTTATTAATATGAACCAACACGGATTTGTGAAGGACAGATTATGTCAAACTAAATAGGCTTTTATTAAACAGTCAGTGCGAACCTAGATCAGGGTAAAGAGGTGGATGTAATCTTTTTAGACTTTTCTAAAGCTTTCGATACTGTACCGCACATGAGACTTATCTACAAAGTAAGAGAACTTGGGCTAGGGAGCACAATATGTTCTTAGGTTAGAAATTGGATAATAGGGAGCAGTGAGTGGTGGTAAATGGAATGTTTTCGAAATGGACTGAAGTGCTAAATTGTGTGCCACAAGGGTCTGTACTTGGGGGGTAATCTGAGTTGATGGCAGCAGGAACTTTGTTAGCAATTGGGCAAAACCATGTGCAGTGCAGGGGAGGCAGATGTAACATGTGCAGAGAGAGTTAGATTTGGGTGTGGTGTGTTCAATCTGCAATCTAAATTGCAGTGTAAAAATAAAGCAGCCAGTATTTACCCTGCACAGAAACAAAATAACCCACTCAAATCTAACTCTCTCTGCACATGTTATATCTGCCTCCCCTGCACTGCACATGGTTTTGCCCAACTGCTAAAAAATTTCCTGCTGCGATCAATTCAGTATTACCCCCCTTGGACCACTATTGTTCAACATTTTCATAAATGATCTAGTACTAGATCTAGAGAGCATGGTGTAAATTTTTGCTGACGATACCAAATAGTGTAAGGTTATAAATGGGCAGTAAAATGGCGAATGAGGTATTCACTATAGACAAATGTAAGATAATGCACTTTGGTAGCAAGAACAAAAATACTACCTACATACTAAATGGGGTAACAGGGGATTCTGTACTGGAAAAAAAAAAGATTTTGGTGCAACATAGATAACAAACTTAGCAGTAGCACCCAATGTAGGATTGCAGCAAAAGGGGCAAACAAGGTATTAACAAGCATAAAGCAGGGAATTGTGCAAGGGACGAGGGTGTTATACTCCCATTATATAAATCACTAGTGAGGCCACATCTTGAATACTGTGCACAATTATGGGCACCATACTAGAAAAAGGATATCCTGGAACTAGAAAAGGTTCACAGGCGGGCGACCAAATTGATTAAGGGGATGGAGACGCTAGAATACGAGGAAAGGCTTGCTAGGCTAGGCATGTTTACACTGGAAAAGAGGAGATTAAGAGGTGACATGATCAACACTTACAAATATATAAGTGGTCAATACTCAGAGCTAGCGGGGGATTTGTTTTTGGTAAGATCATCACAAAGGACACGTGGACATGCGCTTAGGTTAGAGGAGATTTTGCACACAGAGACGGAAATGGTTATGGTGGGTAGATCACATACTTAAAAAAAGAAAAAGAAAAGAGGAATAAACACAACGACCGTCAGTTAAAATTTAGTCTTAAAAAGATTACATTGTAGGAGATCACTAACAGGTTGAACTTGATGTACAATTGTCTTTTCTCTTACGTCCTAGAGGATACTGGGGTCCATTTAGTACCATGGGGTATAGACGGGTCCACTAGGAGCCTTGGGCACTTTAAGAAATCAATAGTGTGCGTTGGCTCCTCCCTCTATGCCCATCCTATCAGAGTCAGTTTAGAATATGTGCCCGGAGGAGCCGGTCATGCTTAGGGAAGCGCCTGAAGAATTTTCTGCATTTATTTTCTGTTTGTTATTTTCAGGCAGGTCTGGACGGCATCAGCCTGTCTGCTTCGTGGGACTTAGGGGTAAACTGCCCAACCTCCTACAGGGTTAATGGTCCCGTTCCCCGCTGACAGGACACTGAGCTCCTGAGGGAACCATTCGCAAGCCCCAGCACGGCGAGCGTACCCTCCCGCAGCACGCTGCCACCCCTAACAGAGCCAGAAGATAGAAGAGTGGTGAGTAGGCGTCCGGCGGCCATGTTAGCGGGTCACCAGCGGTAATGGCGGCATGAGGGTAGGAGCGCAGTGCTGACATGCAGGCTGCGTCTCCAGGCTCAGGACAACATGCTGTGTGTGTGTTACGCTGTGAGGGGCGCGCTGAGCCACTAAACACAATACCCACACTGGCAGTACAGCTCACAGGGGTTCTAACACACTGTTAAACATCACAAACACCTCAGCCAGTATAAAAAAACCAGGAAGCCGCGCGCCATTAAGGGGGCGGGGCTTCACTATGAGCGGATCCAGCAGCTCACCAGCGCCATTTTCCCTCTGCAGCTTACACTGACAAGACTGGCAGAGACACGCAGCTCCTCCACAAGGACTCCACAATTCCTCAGCGGTACCAGGGGGTCATAGTAAGGGGGGGCAGGGGATGGGGGGGGGTGTTAGAATACCAAGCCCCTATTAAGAGTGCTCATTCTGCGACCCAGCTAAGCCTGGCATTACCAAGAAGGGCGCTTTGTGGCTGGCTCCATCATACTCTGTGTCCCCCTAGAAGGGCGCTGTGGGGGATACTTGTGCTTTTAACCTTTTCCTGTTTGTGTGTGTGTACACTTCACATTTACAATGTCAGGAAAGGAGTGTGTTTCATGCAGAGCAGAGTGTTTTTCTTCTCCAGGGGGATCACTACAATGTACTCAGGATAGTACACATTCTCAGGCTAGTGGATCAGAACCAGCATGGTTGGGTTCACTAAAAGGGATGATCTCAGATATTTCTAATAAATTATCCCATACTGAGAAGTAAACGCAATACTTAAGACAGTCTGTGGGGGCGTGGCCTGGCTGCTGAGGGAAGCAGCAGCACATTAGGAGAGCTCCTGAGATTTGGGGCTTAAACGCCCTCAAATATCTCACATCTGCATGCCCTTTCTGCATCAAGGGGCTCCCTTGTTTACCCTGACCCCTCTGGTGTGCCCTGTTTGAGCCACGGAATCGGGGAGCAGCTCGTGGAGCTCCCGCGGATTGCGGCCTGCAGGCAGCCATTAGACCGAGGCCTAGATTTATCTCCCAGGCCGGCACGCACTTCCGGAGCCGCGGGAGTGGGACGTGGACCTTCCCTTTACCCCCTGGAGCCTTAGTCGCCGCTGGACCTACTGAGAGGACGTCTCCTGCTGCCCCCAGCTCTCGTCGGCTGTCTGGGATCGCCGGGGCCGCCGGCAGCTGACGGAGCAGCGGGACGCCCGGCAGCCATTTTAGAAGAGGCCTCTCCGCATCTGGGGACCTTCGGCCAGCTCTCGAAGCCCAGGAACATATTGGGGGTGCGGCCCGCGGGATCCGGTGGTGGTCCGGTGGACTATTGTGGAGCTACATCTCTGGTGGGGGGTAAGCGATTTGTCACCGCATGCTCACAGCGCTGCCCCCTTGACACAGCAGGGTTCTTGCTCTCTCTGGAGCCAGCATATTTTCACCGACCTCTGTCTCCCCACACAATTGGCTACCCCTTGGGCAGATCAACCCCTCGAGGTTGCATTATTATTACTGGCTGCTGGCACTGCGCGCCGGTTAGTACCGGATTTACCTGGCCTAGCTCCGGCTCCTGTTGCAACTGCTCCCACTCTCAGCAAGACTGCATCTGCCTCTGATCTCACATACCTGCCTCCTCCGCTTTCCAGTGTGCAGTTACACCATTCTTCCTACTTCTAGCTGCCATATATATTTTACTCCTCTTGTCTGCGATATGTAGCTGTCCCCAGCTGAGGGCTTACCTGCAGCTATGTGAGAACCCCCGACCATTTCTTTGATGATGCTTCTGCTTGCCTGATGATTGCCTAAGGCCACGTGGGGGGCTATGGCACGGCGACGACCAGCGCATCTATACATTGCCAGGGATATGTGATAGTGGAACACTACTCTACCTTTTCTTACAGACCGATTTCATGGTGAGAGGCGCAAGGAAGAAAAAGGCCAAAACCAAGCCGGACGAGATTCCAAAATCTGCGACACGTCATTTGTCAGACCTGCGTCAGTTCTTAACTCCGCTGACCACAGGCTTTACCGCCACCTTAGCAGCTCCGGACTCCCTGATTCTTCACACTCTAGAGGGCAATATGTCGGTTCCCAGGAACACACAATCCCCATTGGCCTCCTCTTCGTCTGCAGAAATTAGCGAAATTCTATCTCGCGTCAAATCACTTCCCACAAAACAAGATTTCTCGGCTTTAGAGACTTGCTTGCTCTCCACCATCAAACATTAGGTGGCAGCACTCCAACAGGACATGTCTCAAATTGCGGCCCGTGTTGATATATTAGAACGTCATGAGACATCCAGCATGGACACTCTAACTAAATTTTAAGAGGTGATTTCTCATCAGAGGAGCGATATTGCCTTGCTCAAGTCGCACATTGAAGATCTGGATAATCGCGGGAGGCGGAATAATATCAGGGTCAGAGGCCTCCCTGAAAGTGTCCAGCAGGCTGACCTGACGACTGCTCTAACTACAATATTTGGAGAGCTTAGTGATCTGGATCCGAACGAGGCCATCGTGTTTGATAGGGCACACCGAGCTCTCCGTCCTCGTGGTATACCATCAGGCCGACCGCAGGATGTGATTTGCAGGCTCCACTATTATGCCCAAAAAGAGGAGATAATGAGACAGGCCCGCCAGCTGACTGACATCGATTTCCAGGGGGAAAAGATTCAGCTATTTCCGGATCTCGCATGGTCGACCCTGCAACAGCGCCGAGCCTTAAAGCCCCTTACCGATTCCCTACGGAAACAAGAACTGAAATATAGATGGGGCTTTCCCTTCTCTCTCCAGGTTTCCCATAATGGCAGAGCAGTTTCTCTCTCCAGACCTTCAGAGTTACCGGCCTTCCTCACGACCCTAGGTCTACAGCCAATGCTGTTACCTGACTGGGACTCTTTTCACTACCAACCTGACATACCAGCCATGACCCCTCCAGACGACATGTGGCAACAAGTGTGATCCCCGCGGACGCGGGGAACCCGTCCTACTAGCTCACAATCTACTAAGCCTCCTTGACTGTGATGCCTTGCTTTGTCGTGGTGAAATTGTTCCTGTCATTGCAGTTGCATAATTGGTTTCTTTTGTTCCTTTGTGCTACAACACGTCATTAATATGTATGATCGGTTCTGTAATGGTTTTCTAGATAAGTTATCGTTAGAATGTGTTTCAAATATGTTTAGGCTAAATTTTTACCAATGATGATAATAGAGATGAGCGGGTTCGGTTCCTCTGAATCCGAACCCGCCAGAACTTCATGTTTTTTTTCACGGGTCCGAGCGACTCGGATCTTCCCGCCTTGCTCGGTTAACCCGAGCGCGCGCCCGAACGTCATCATGACGCTGTCGGATTCTCGCGAGGCTCGGATTCTATCGCGAGACTCGGATTCTATATAAGGAGCCGCGCGTCGCCGCCATTTTCACACGTGCATTGAGATTGATAGGGAGAGGACGTGGCTGGCGTCCTCTCCGTTTAGAATTAGAATAGATTAGAGAGACACTTGATTTACTAATTTTGGGGAGCATTAGGAGTACTCAGTAGTGTACAGTGCAGAGTTTTGCTGATAGTGACCAGTGACCACCACTTTTATTTATAATCCGTTCTCTGCCTGAAAAAAGCGATACACAGCACACAGTGACTCAGTCACATACCATATCTGTGTGCACTGCTCAGGCTCAGGCCAGTGTGCTGCATCATCTATTATCTATATATAATATTATATATATCTGTCTGACTGCTCAGCTCACACAGCTTATAATTGTGGGGGAGACTGGGGAGCACTACTGCAGTGCCAGTTATAGGTTATAGCAGGAGCCAGGAGTACATAATATATTATATAGTGAGTGACCACCAGACACACAGTGCAGTTTATTTAATATATCCGTTCTCTGCCTGAAAAAAGCGATACACACAGTGACTCAGTCAGTCACATACCATATCTGTGTGCACTGCTCAGGCTCAGGCCAGTGTGCTGCATCATCTATATATATTGTATATCTGTCTGACTGCTCAGCTCACACAGCTTATAATTGTGGGGGAGACTGGGGAGCACTACTGCAGTGCCAGTTATAGGTTATAGCAGGAGCCAGGAGTACATAATATTATATTAAAATTAAACAGTGCACACTTTTGCTGCAGGAGTGCCACTGCCAGTGTGACTAGTGACCAGTGACCTGACCACCAGTATATAATATTAGTAGTATACTATCTCTTTATCAACCAGTCTATATTAGCAGCAGACACAGTACAGTGCGGTAGTTCACGGCTGTGGCTACCTCTGTGTCGGCACTCGGCAGCCCGTCCATAATTGTATATACCACCTAACCGTGGTTTTTTTTTCTTTCTTTATACATACATACTAGTTACGAGTATACTATCTCTTTATCAACCAGTCTATATATTAGCAGCAGACACAGTACAGTGCGGTAGTTCACGGCTGTGGCTACCTCTGTGTCGGCACTCGGCAGCCCGTCCATAATTGTATATACCACCTAACCGTGGTTTTTTTTTTCTTTCTTTATACATACATACTAGTTACGAGTATACTATCTCTTTATCAACCAGTCTATATATTAGCAGCAGACACCGTACAGTGCGGTAGTTCACGGCTGTGGCTACCTCTGTGTCGGCACTCGGCAGCCCGTCCATAATTGTATATACCACCTAACCGTGGGTTTTTTTTCTTTCTTTATACATACATACTAGTTACGAGTATACTATCTCTTTATCAACCAGTCTATATTAGCAGCAGACACAGTACAGTGCGGTAGTTCACGGCTGTGGCTACCTCTGTGTCGGCACTCGGCAGCCCGTCCATAATTGTATATATCACCTAACCGTGGTTTTTTTTTCTTTCTTTATACATACATACTAGTTACGAGTATACTATCTCTTTATCAACCAGTCTATATATTAGCAGCAGACACAGTACAGTGCGGTAGTTCACGGCTGTGGCTACCTCTGTGTCGGCACTCGGCAGCCCGTCCATAATTGTATATACCACCTAACCGTGGTTTTTTTTTTCTTTCTTTATACATACATACTAGTTACGAGTATACTATCTCTTTATCAACCAGTCTATATATTAGCAGCAGACACAGTACAGTGCGGTAGTTCACGGCTGTGGCTACCTCTGTGTCGGCACTCGGCAGCCCGTCCATAATTGTATATACCACCTAACCGTGGTTTTTTTTTCTTTCTTTATACATACATACTAGTTACGAGTATACTATCTCTTTATCAACCAGTCTATATATTAGCAGCAGACACAGTACAGTGCGGTAGTTCACGGCTGTGGCTACCTCTGTGTCGGCACTCGGCAGCCCGTCCATAATTGTATATACCACCTAACCGTGGTTTTTTTTTCTTTCTTTATACATACATACTAGTTACGAGTATACTATCTCTTTATCAACCAGTCTATATATTAGCAGCAGACACAGTACAGTGCGGTAGTTCACGGCTGTGGCTACCTCTGTGTCGGCACTCGGCAGCCCGTCCATAATTGTATATACCACCTAACCGTGTTTTTTTTTTCTTTCTTTATACATACATACTAGTTACGAGTATACTATCTCTTTATCAACCAGTCTATATATTAACAGCAGACACAGTACAGTGCGGTAGTTCACGGCTGTGGCTACCTCTGTGTCGGCACTCGGCAGCCCGTCCATAATTGTATATACCACCTAACCGTGGTTTTTTTTTCTTTCTTTATACATACATACTAGTTACGAGTATACTATCTCTTTATCAACCAGTCTATATATTAGCAGCAGACACAGTACAGTGCGGTTGTTCACGGCTGTGGCTACCTCTGTGTCGGCACTCCGCAGCCCGTCCATAATTGTATATACCAGTGACCTAACCGTGGTTTTTTTTTCTTTCTTTATACATACATACTAGTTACGAGTATACTATCTCTTTATCAACCAGTCTATATATTAGCAGCAGACACAGTACAGTGCGGTAGTTCACGGCTGTGGCTACCTCTGTGTCGGCACTCCGCAGCCCGTCCATAATTGTATATACCAGTGACCTAACCGTGGTTTTTTTTTCTTTCTTTATACATACATACTAGTTACGAGTATACTATCTCTTTATCAACCAGTCTATATATTAGCAGCAGACACAGTACAGTGCGGTAGTTCACGGCTGTGGCTACCTCTGTGTCGGCACTCCGCAGCCCGTCCATAATTGTATATACCAGTGACCTAACCGTGGTTTTTTTTTCTTTCTTTATACATACATACTAGTTACGAGTATACTATCTCTTTATCAACCAGTCTATATATTAGCAGCAGACACAGTACAGTGCGGTAGTTCACGGCTGTGGCTACCTCTGTGTCGGCACTCGGCAGCCCGTCCATAATTGTATATACCAGTGACCTAACCGTGGTTTTTTTTTCTTTCTTTATACATACATACTAGTTACGAGTATACAATCTCTTTATCAACCAGTCTATATATTAGCAGCAGACACAGTACAGTGCGGTAGTTCACGGCTGTGGCTACCTCTGTGTCGGCACTCCGCAGCCCGTCCATAATTGTATATACCAGTGACCTAACCGTGGTTTTTTTTTCTTTCTTTATACATACATACTAGTTACGAGTATACTATCTCTTTATCAACCAGTCTATATATTAGCAGCAGACACAGTACAGTGCGGTAGTTCACGGCTGTGGCTACCTCTGTGTCGGCACTCGGCAGCCCGTCCATAATTGTATATACCAGTGACCTAACCGTGGTTTTTTTTTCTTTCTTTATACATACATACTAGTTACGAGTATACTATCTCTTTATCAACCAGTCTATATATTAGCAGCAGACACAGTACAGTGCGGTAGTTCACGGCTGTGGCTACCTCTGTGTCGGCACTCCGCAGCCCGTCCATAATTGTATATACCAGTGACCTAACCGTGTTTTTTTTTCTTTCTTTATACATACATACTAGTTACGAGTATACTATCTCTTTATCAACCAGTCTATATATTAGCAGCAGACACAGTACAGTGCGGTAGTTCACGGCTGTGGCTACCTCTGTGTCGGCACTCGGCAGCCCGTCCATAATTGTATATACCAGTGACCTAACCGTGGTTTTTTTTTCTTTCTTTATACATACATACTAGTTACGAGTATACTATCTCTTTATCAACCAGTCTATATATTAGCAGCAGACACAGTACAGTGCGGTAGTTCACGGCTGTGGCTACCTCTGTGTCGGCACTCCGCAGCCCGTCCATAATTGTATATACCAGTGACCTAACCGTGGTTTTTTTTTCTTTCTTTATACATACATACTAGTTACGAGTATACTATCTCTTTATCAACCAGTCTATATATTAGCAGCAGACACAGTACAGTGCGGTAGTTCACGGCTGTGGCTACCTCTGTGTCGGCACTCGGCAGCCCGTCCATAATTGTATACTAGTATCCAATCCATCCATCTCCATTGTTTACCTGAGGTGCCTTTTAGTTGTGCCTATTAAAATATGGAGAACAAAAATGTTGAGGTTCCAAAATTAGGGAAAGATCAAGATCCACTTCCACCTCGTGCTGAAGCTGCTGCCACTAGTCATGGCCGAGACGATGAAATGCCAGCAACGTCGTCTGCCAAGGCCGATGCCCAATGGCATAGTACAGAGCATGTCAAAACCAAAACACCAAATATCAGTAAAAAAAGGACTCCAAAACCTAAAATAAAATTGTCGGAGGAGAAGCGTAAACTTGCCAATATGCCATTTACCACACGGAGTGGCAAGGAACGGCTGAGGCCCTGGCCTATGTTCATGGCTAGTGGTTCAGCTTCACATGAGGATGGAAGCACTCAGCCTCTCGCTAGAAAACTGAAAAGACTCAAGCTGGCAAAAGCACCGCAAAGAACTGTGCGTTCTTCGAAATCCCAAATCCACAAGGAGAGTCCAATTGTGTCGGTTGCGATGCCTGACCTTCCCAACACTGGACGTGAAGAGCATGCGCCTTCCACCATTTGCACGCCCCCTGCAAGTGCTGGAAGGAGCACCCGCAGTCCAGTTCCTGATAGTCAGATTGAAGATGTCAGTGTTGAAGTACACCAGGATGAGGAGGATATGGGTGTTGCTGGCGCTGGGGAGGAAATTGACCAGGACGATTCTGATGGTGAGGTGGTTTGTTTAAGTCAGGCACCCGGGGAGACACCTGTTGTCCGTGGGAGGAATATGGCCGTTGACATGCCAGGTGAAAATACCAAAAAAATCAGCTCTTCGGTGTGGAGGTATTTCACCAGAAATGCGGACAACAGGTGTCAAGCCGTGTGTTCCCTTTGTCAAGCTGTAATAAGTAGGGGTAAGGACGTTAACCACCTCGGAACATCCTCCCTTATACGTCACCTGCAGCGCATTCATAATAAGTCAGTGACAAGTTCAAAAACTTTGGGTGACAGCGGAAGCAGTCCACTGACCAGTAAATCCCTTCCTCTTGTAACCAAGCTCACGCAAACCACCCCACCAACTCCCTCAGTGTCAATTTCCTCCTTCCCCAGGAATGCCAATAGTCCTGCAGGCCATGTCACTGGCAATTCTGACGAGTCCTCTCCTGCCTGGGATTCCTCCGATGCATCCTTGCGTGTAACGCCTACTGCTGCTGGCGCTGCTGTTGTTGCCGCTGGGAGTCGATGGTCATCCCAGAGGGGAAGTCGTAAGCCCACTTTTACTACTTCCAGTAAGCAATTGACTGTTCAACAGTCCTTTGCGAGGAAGATGAAATATCACAGCAGTCATCCTACTGCAAAGCGGATAACTGAGGCCTTGGCATCCTGGGTGGTGAGAAACGTGGTTCCGGTATCCATCATTACTGCACAGCCAACTAGAGACTTGTTGGAGGTACTGTGTCCCCGGTACCAAATACCATCTAGGTTCCATTTCTCTAGGCAGGCGATACCGAAAATGTACACAGACCTCAGAAAAAGAGTCACCAGTGTCCTAAAAAATGCAGCTGTACCCAATGTCCACTTAACCACGGACATGTGGACAAGTGGAGCAGGGCAGGGTCAGGACTATATGACTGTGACAGCCCACTGGGTAGATGTATGGACTCCCGCCGCAAGAACAGCAGCGGCGGCACCAGTAGCAGCATCTCGCAAACGCCAACTCTTTCCTAGGCAGGCTACGCTTTGTATCACCGCTTTCCAGAATACGCACACAGCTGAAAACCTCTTACGGCAACTGAGGAAGATCATCGCGGAATGGCTTACCCCAATTGGACTCTCCTGTGGATTTGTGGCATCGGACAACGCCAGCAATATTGTGTGTGCATTAAATCTGGGCCAATTCCAGCACGTCCCATGTTTTGCACATACCTTGAATTTGGTGGTGCAGAATTTTTAAAAAAACGACAGGGGCGTGCAAGAGATGCTGTCGGTGGCCAGAAGAATTGCGGGACACTTTCGGCGTACAGGCACCACGTACAGAAAACTGGAGCACCACCAAAAACTACTGAACCTGCCCTGCCATCATCTGAAGCAAGAAGTGGTAACGAGGTGGAATTCAACCCTCTATATGCTTCAGAGGTTGGAGGAGCAGCAAAAGGCCATTCAAGCCTATACAATTGAGCACGATATAGTAGGTGGAATGCACCTGTCTCAAGTGCAGTGGAGAATGATTTCAACGTTGTGCAAGGTTCTGATGCCCTTTGAACTTGCCACACGTGAAGTCAGTTCAGACACTGCCAGCCTGAGTCAGGTCATTCCCCTCATCAGGCTTTTGCAGAAGAAGCTGGAGGCATTGAAGGAGGAGCTAACACGGAGCGATTCCGCTAGGCATGTGGGACTTGTGGATGCAGCCCTTAATTCGCTTAACAAGGATTCACGGGTGGTCAATCTGTTGAAATCAGAGCACTACATTTTGGCCACCGTGCTCGATCCTAGATTTAAAGCCTACCTTGGATCTCTCTTTCCGGCAGACACAGGTCTGCTGGGGTTGAAAGACCTGCTGGTGACAAAATTGTCAAGTCAAGCGGAACGCGACCTGTCAACATCTCCTCCTTCACATTCTCCCGCAACTGGGGGTGCGAGGAAAAGGCTCAGAATTCCGAGCCCACCCGCTGGCGGTGATGCAGGGCAGTCTGGAGCGACTGCTGATGCTGACATCTGGTCCGGACTGAAGGACCTGACAACGATTACGGACATGTCGTCTACTGTCACTGCATATGATTCTCTCAACATTGATAGAATGGTGGAGGATTATATGAGTGACCGCATCCAAGTAGGCACGTCACACAGTCCGTACTTATACTGGCAGGAAAAAGAGGCAATTTGGAGGCCCTTGCACAAACTGGCTTTATTCTACCTAAGTTGCCCTCCCACAAGTGTGTACTCCGAAAGAGTGTTTAGTGCCGCCGCTCACCTTGTCAGCAATCGGCGTACGAGGTTACATCCAGAAAATGTGGAGAAGATGATGTTCATTAAAATTAATTATAATCAATTCCTCCGCGGAGACATTGACCAGCAGCAATTGCCTCCACAAAGTACACAGGGAGCTGAGATGGTGGATTCCAGTGGGGACGAATTGATAATCTGTGAGGAGGGGGATGTACACGGTGATATATCGGAGGGTGAAGATGAGGTGGACATCTTGCCTCTGTAGAGCCAGTTTGTGCAAGGAGAGATTAATTGCTTCTTTTTTTGGGGGGGTCCAAACCAACCTGTCATATCAGTCACAGTCGTGTGGCAGACCCTGTCACTGAAATGATGGGTTGGTTAAAGTGTGCATGTCCTGTTTTGTTTATACAACATAAGGGTGGGTGGGAGGGCCCAAGGATAATTCCATCTTGCACCTCTTTTTTCTTTTCTTTTTCTTTGCATCATGTGCTGATTGGGGAGGGTTTTTTGGAAGGGACATCCTGCGTGACACTGCAGTGCCACTCCTAGATGGGCCCGGTGTTTGTGTCGGCCACTAGGGTCGCTAATCTTACTCACACAGCTACCTCATTGCGCCTCTTTTTTTCTTTGCGTCATGTGCTGTTTGGGGAGGGTTTTTTGGAAGGGACATCCTGCGTGACACTGCAGTGCCACTCCTAGATGGGCCCGGTGTTTGTGTCGGCCACTAGGGTCGCTAATCTTACTCACACAGCTACCTCATTGCGCCTCTTTTTTTCTTTGCGTCATGTGCTGTTTGGGGAGGGTTTTTTGGAAGGGACATCCTGCGTGACACTGCAGTGCCACTCCTAGATGGGCCCGGTGTTTGTGTCGGCCACTAGGGTCGCTAATCTTACTCACACAGCTACCTCATTGCGCCTCTTTTTTTCTTTGCGTCATGTGCTGTTTGGGGAGGGTTTTTTGGAAGGGACATCCTGCGTGACACTGCAGTGCCACTCCTAGATGGGCCCGGTGTTTGTGTCGGCCACTAGGGTCGCTTATCTTACTCACACAGCGACCTCGGTGCAAATTTTAGGACTAAAAATAATATTGTGAGGTGTGAGGTATTCAGAATAGACTGAAAATGAGTGTAAATTATGGTTTTTGAGGTTAATAATACTTTGGGATCAAAATGACCCCCAAATTCTATGATTTAAGCTGTTTTTTAGTGTTTTTGGAAAAAAACACCCGAATCCAAAACACACCCGAATCCGACAAAAATAATTCGGTGAGGTTTTGCCAAAACGCGTTCGAACCCAAAACACGGCCGCGGAACCGAACCCAAAACCAAAACACAAAACCCGAAAAATTTCAGGCGCTCATCTCTAGATGATAATACTCTCTTCATTCCTTGGTAATTTTTTCTACATTGAATAGCCTTTTGAACCGCGGGTGGTCGCTGTCCTTGGCCCCCCGTAGGACCCCCATTATGCTGCGTCCCCTGTCTCTTCAGGTTGGGAGCCGGCAGGATTCCGCTCCTGTCCCTATTGCAGCAGCCCTTTTTCTTATACTATGGTTAGCTATGTTTGGTATTGTTGTACTTTGCGGTGTGGCTCTCCACACTACACTTTCTTTCTTTACTTTCCTTGGTTACATCTCAACTTTATTTCTTTTCTTTGCTGTCCTGTCTTCTCCTCCTCCTTTAACTGCGGTTGGGATGACTAATACAAACCTGTTTGGGCTTAAGCTATAATGGGTCCAGGTGACTTACATGTTACTACCCTCAATGTGAAGGGCTTAAATATTCCTGAGAAAAGGTCTAAACTTCTCAAATGGCTTAGAGATGAGAGAGTGGACGTTGCTTTTATTCGGGAAACTCATTTCAAGATCAGCCATGTGCCGTCACTTAAGTGTCATTATTACCCTCATGTCTTTTTGGCTAATAACCCTTCTGGTAAGACATTAGGTGTGGCTGTGCTATTCACCCGTCACCTGCCTGTTCTTAATGTCACGTCTCACAGATTAGTTGAAGGTAGGGGGTTGCTGGTTAAATGTGATATCCATAATCAACGTTTTTCCTCTTTGACTGTTTATGCTCCCAATATTAAGCAGCCTTCCTTCCTGTCCTCGGTTCTGGAACTCGCCGAGCCTCTTCTGTAGGGAGTGGTGGTGATGGGAGGCGACCTAAACTGGACTCTCAACCCTCTCCATGACACCTCTAAAAATATTTCCTGTAGGCCGGAGAAGGAGTATAGGAGGGTGAGACGCGCTCCGCTTGACCACCAGCTGATCGACACGTGGAGACTGACACACCCCTCGGAGGTAGATTATTCTTTTTTTTCACACCCCCATCAGACATACTCTAGAATTGACTACTTATTTCTAAGTCACCGACACCTACATTTAATTTCTGAGACTTCTATAGGGCAAATTGTATGGTCTGATCATGCCCCTGTTATGTGAGATACGTCTTCCGTCATGCCCACGATGCCAATGGTCTTGGCGTTTCAACGACACTCTTTTGCAAGAAGCGGCATGCCGCTCTCAAATCGAATCTGCCATAGACTCCTATATTACCACTAACGACTTAGATGATATTTCTAAACTTTCGGTCTGGAAGGCACATAAATGTGTCTTGTATTTTTGTATTGTTTGTATTCAGATAGGTTCTTTTAGCAAAAAACAGAGGGAAAAGCTCAGGGATGATTTATTACTTAAGATAAAATTCTTAGAACTTCTACATAAGAAGTCCCACACCCCGCAACATTATTCAGATCTCGAGGCGGCTAGGGCAGACCTCAATAAACTACTCTCTGATAGAATTAAGTTCTCATATCGGAAGTGTCGGAGCAGGTACTATCAATGGGGTAATAAACCTGGGAAATTATTAGCCAGGGCTCTTTGTGAACAACGTGCAACTACTTTTATTAATTGCATTAAAGATGATCAGGGTAAACCCCACCACGAGACATTCCACATAGCTAGAGCCTTTCAGGCCTATTATTCTGCCTTGTACAACCTTTCTGGGCCGTCTGGGAGGGCAGATAGGATATCTCACCAAACGGCCATATCTGACTACTTAAATATCATAGACTTCCCTACCTTGTCCAGAGAAGATGCGGAGGGTTTGGATGCCCCCTTCTCTTCTGAGGAGGTTTTGAAAGTCATTGAATCCTCTCCCAACGGCAAAAGCCCGGGACCTGACGGGTACACTATTGCCTATTATAAAGCCCCTCTTCTTACAAGAGCATTTAACACTATTTCGGAAAAGTCACAGTTCTCTTCACTATCCCTAGAGGCACACGTCACAGTCTTACCTAAGAAGGGCAAAGATCCCAGCCTCTACTCTAGTTACCGGCCGATCTCGCTGTTAAACATAGATATAAAACTCTTTGCAAAACTGATTTCAAATCGCCTTAAACTACTGTTGCCAGATTTAATTCATGGAGACCATGCCGGTTTTGTCTTGGGTCATGAGGCCAGGGACAATACCTCTAAGGTGCTTAATATGATTTACTATGCCAACCAGGCCACATCCCCCTCAATTATATTGTCAACGGATGCTGAAAAAGCGTTTGACAGGGTGAACTGGGACTTTATGTCCGGCATACTGAGGCACCTAGGGCTTGGCAACGCTGGTCTCCATAGAGTTTTATCTCTCTATACTACCCCATCCGCCAAAATCAAGATTAATGGCTCCCTATCAGACCCCTTTACCATTTCCAACGGCACACAACAGGGATGCCCACTATCCCCATTACTTTTTGTCTTATTTATGGAAGCTTTATCAAGAAGCATTAGGGCTAACCAAAATATCTCTGGTCTGCTAGTGAGAGGGAACGAATACGAATTGGCTCTTTATGCCGACGATTTACCCGCTCTAATTTCGAACCCAGTTACTTCTCTACCAAATCTGATGTTAGAATTTGACAGGTTCGGAGCCCTTTCTAATTTTAAGATAAATTACTCCAAATCCATTGCAATGAACCTGACTACTTCCCTTTCACCTGGCATGATCACAAAGTTAAATACTTGGGGGTAACGCTCTCCAACGACTTATCAAAATATTTTCCTTCAATTTCAGCCCTTTATTGAAAACGCTTCACCTAGACTTTGAGGTGGAGGAAATTGCGATTATCCTGGTTTGGTAGAATTAACATAGTCAAAATGAACGCCCTCCCCAGGATATTATTTTTTCTCCAAACCCTCCCCATACACATCCCTCTTCTGTGGTTCCGGAACGTTCAGAATCTCATTCGAGCGTTTGTTTTGGGGCAACACACCTAGATTTAAACACGACATCCTATTTCGGAGAAAACATCAGGAGGGACAACAGCTCCCTCATTTTCCCAGCTATTACCATGCGGTGCAGTTAAGTAGAGTTTTAGAATGGACACGGGCTAAAGACTGTAAACAATGGGTCCTTTTAGAAGAGGGCTGTCTTCCACATTATATAGAAATCGTTCCATGGTTACCCACTCTTCTGAAAGTCGCCCACCCCACGGTCTCCCCCACGCTTAAATTGTGAAACATGCTTGGGTTGAGGAGCCACATATCTTCCAAATGGTCCCCTTTAACTTCTTTTCTATATAACCCCGAATTTGTTCCAGGACTCCATGGATTGGCCTTTGCTTCGTGGGCCGGGACTGGGCTTTTCAGGGTCGGTCAGCTGGTGTGCTCAGGTAGGGTGCGGTCATTTTCAGATATTCAATCTCTTTGGAATATATCAAGTACTGATTTTTGGAAGTTCCTTCAGGTTCACCATTTCCTAACGTCCTCCAAGAATCTCTCTGACATAGCTAGAGATCTCACCATTTTTGAAAAATTATGCGTTTCCACTCGTTCTCCTACACACGCTATTTCCCAAATTTATGCACTTATTATGGAGGACCTATTTCCTCAACCCCCTACCTTCATGACTTCCTGGGAGAGGGAAATGCCAAGATTAGCTACACAGGCCAACTGGGACACTATATTTCGTAACACCCAGGCGAGCTCCTTATGTTTATCAACGATGGAAACTCTTTACAAGCTCATATATAGATGGTACAGGACTCCCCTTGTCCTTAATAAAATGTTTCCCACTCTCTTGAATCTTTGCTGGAGGTGTAAAGATGCCCCGGGGAGCTTTTTGCACATTTTGTGGGACTGCCCTCTTATAGTTCCTTTTTGGAAAGATGTTTTTAAATGCTCTGAGCTGATAGTAGGAGATGTGGTACCCAGGGAACCAGAGTTTTGGCTCCTTAATCTTACCTCAGCAATGATACATTCTTACAAATGCTCCCTACTGAGACTCCTTAGCAACGCTGCAAAGGCCGTTATACCGACTCTTTGGAGATCCGTCTCCCCGCCCTTGATCAAACAATGGTTTAAAAAGATTGATTACTTCTTGGAAATGGAAGACCTTATCTCCTTCTCGATGGGAAGAACCATTGACTTTACTGCCATCTGGTTCCCCTGGTGTGACTTTAAGGAGTCTCCAGTATATCGGTCTTACGTAGTATCCTAGTCCTTCTCCCATTATTCATCCCAATAAATCCTCAGCGCATTACAGATCTCCAGACGGAAACTTCATCCCACCTTTCTCCTTTAGGGCTCTCTTCTTCTTCCTATTCTTTACACTCTTTCTCTTTCCATTCTTTCTCTTCTTTTCTAATTTTTTCTTAGCTAGGTCATTATAATGTCTGTATTTATATGTATATCTTATGATTGTTGAACAGACAACTTTTCTATTTACCTTAAATGTTCAAAATGTAACTAATAGATATGTACGACCAGAGATGTTTTTGGATTTGTCTGAAAATGCTGCACTATTGATTTGTCTACTGCTTTAATAAAAATAGAGATTCAGTGGTCATTCCATCGTCTCAGACCCCTGCCATTTGTCCACAAAAGCGTACACTGGCCCAAATCCTGCAGGCTGACATTGATGACGACGTGTCAGACACAGAGGAGGGTGAGGTGGACTCAGTGGGGGGGGGGGGGGGGGGGGATACAGCTCTGTCACAAGGAATACAGGCTCTGATAGAAGCTATTAGAGATGTCCTGCACATTCCTGATAAGGTGTCAGAGGAGGATGAGGAGTCTTATTTTAATGTAAAAAATAAATCCTCTGCTACTTTTCCTGCATCAAAAGAGCTAAATTCTCTGTTTGAAGAAACTTGGGTTAATCCTGATAAGAAGTTTCAGATACCTAAGAGATTACTCATATCCTTCCCTTTTCCTCAGGATGATAGGAAAAAATGGGAAAACCCACCGATTGTTGACGCATCGGTATCTCGGTTGTCATGTAAGATAGTCTTACCTGTCCCGGGGGCAGCCTTCTTAAAGGACACGACTGACCGCAAAATTGAGACCACTCTCAAATCTCTGTACGCAGCTGCGGGGGTGGCCCAGAGACCCACTATTGCTTGTGCATGGATCACTAGGGCCATTGCAAAATGGTCAGGTAATCTAATTGACGGGTTAGATTCCTTATCCAGGGGGGAGATAAGTTTACTCCTACAGCATATACAGGACTCTGCTAACTTTATGGTGGAGGCCATAAAAGAAATTGGCTTGCTCAATGCACGCACCACTGCTATGGCAGTGTCAGCAAGCAGGGGCTTGTGGCTACGCCAGTGGACTGCGGATGTGGATTCCAGGAAAGGCGTGGAAAGCCTATCATTCACAGGTGAGGCCCTGTTTGGAGATGAACTGGATATGTGGATATCCAAGGCTACGGTGGGTAAGTCTACTTATCATCCTTCCGCAGCCCCCCCAACTAGGAAAACCTACTCTGCTCCTACTCTGCAGTCCTTTCGGTCAGCCAAATTTAAAAGTAAAAACCAAAGGTTCTTCTACAGCCTTCAAAGGCAATAGAGGTAAACCCAGAAAACAAGCAACTGCAGGTTCACAGGAACAGAACTCCGGTTCTGCTTCCTCAAAGCTTACAGCATGATGGTGGACCGCACTGCCTGGTAGACAGGCAGGTGGGAGCCCGATTAAAATATTTCAGTCACATATGGGCAACATCATGCCAGGATCCCTGGGTCAAAGATCTTATCGCCCATGGCTACAGACTGGAGTTTCAGGACCTCCCACCTCTCAGATTCTTCAAATCAGGCTTACCAGCTTCTCAAGAAGCAAGTGTGACTTTACAGGAAGCAATTCAAAAACTGGTACAGACTCAAGTAATTGTTCCAGTTCCACTTCAGCTGCAAAACTAGGGCTATTATTCCAAACTGTTTGTGGTACCGAAACCGGACGGTTCGATAAGGCCCATTTTAAACCTCAAGTCACTGAACCCGTACTTACGGGTGTTCAAGTTCAAGCTGGAGTCTCTGAGAGCGGTGATCTCAGGTCTGGAGGAGGGGAAATTCCTGGTGTCTCTGGATATCAAGGATGCATACCTTCATATTCCAATTGGCCGCCTCATCAGGCTTATCTAAGGTTTGCATTACAGGACTGTCACTACCAGTTCCAGACCCTGCCATTTGGCCTCTCCACGGCACCAAGGGTGTTCACCAAGGTAATGGCAGAGATGATGTTTCACCTCCGCAAACAAGGAGTGAACATAATACCGTACCTGGATGATCTGCTGATAAAAGCACTATCCAGGGAGAGGTTGTTGGACAACATTGCCCTCTCAACCCGACTACTCCAGGATCACGGGTGGATTCTGAACCTACCAAAATCTCACCTGAAACCAACACTGAGGCTTCCATTCCTGAGGATGATACTGGATACGGAGGCACAGAAGGTATTTACTAGAGAGGACCCAATTCAGGGACTAACATATAATCTCAATAATGAGAATATCCCACTGATAGGTACTTATTTAAGCGAGGAAGTAGTCTGTGACCGATTAAAATAGTTAAAGATTAATAAGTCACCAGGTCCCGATGGTATTCACCCAAGGGTTCTAATGGAGCTTCATTCTGAACTTGCAAAACCGCTATTTTTGATATTTAAGGATTCAGTAATATCAGGTATGGTTCCCAAAGACTGGCGTATAGCGGAAGTAGTGCTTATATTCAAAAAGGGAAGTAAAGCTGAACCAGGTAATTATAGACCAGTTAGTCTTACATCTATAGTGGGGAAAGTATTGGAAGGTATTCTAAGAGATAGTATTCAGAAGTTCCTTGAAGTCAATAAGGTCATTAAAAGGAATCAACATGGGTTTATGAAGGACAGATCCTGTCAAACCAACTTACTTGGCTTTTATGAAACAGTAAGCGCAAACCTAGATCAGGGTAAAGAGGTGGATGTAATCTTTTTAGATTTTGCCAAAGCGTTCGATACTGTACCACACATGAGACTTATCTACAAGCTACAAGAATCAGGGCTAGGAAGCACAATATGCACTTGGGTCAAAAACTGGTTAGATAATAGGGAGCAGCGCGTTGTGGTTAATGGATCTTTTTCAACTTGGACTGAAGTGCTAAGTGGTGTGCCGCAAGGCTCAGTATTAGGACCGCTATTGTTCAATATTTTCATTAACGACCTAACAGAAGGTCTAGAGAGCATGGTGTCAATTTTTGCAGATGATACCAAATTGTGTAAAGTTATAAATGCGGAGGGGGATGCTGAGTCGCTTCAGAATGACTTAGTTAAATTAGAAGCATGGGTAGCCAAATGGAGAATGCGCTTCAATACAGACAAGTGTAAGGTAATGCACTGTGGTAACAAGAACAAAAATAACACCTACCTACTAAATGGGGTAAAATTAGGGGATTCTGTACTGGAAAAGGACTTAGGTGTCCTCATAGATAGCAAGCTAAGCAGTAGTACCCAAAGTAGGACTGCAGCAAAGAAGGCTAATAAGATATTATTATTATTATTATTACATTTTATTTATAGGGCGCCACAAGTGTTTCGCAGCGCCGTACAAAGGACAGTACAGGGAGACAAAACTTAGCATAACAGTAAATAAATAACAAAAATGGAGTGCAGGTAACAAAGAGCAACACAATTCTCAAAACATAATACAGCTTAGATGTAAGTAGCGAAGGAGTAATCATTGTACTACTTGGGGCTGGCGGCCATAGATAGAGATGAGCTTTTACCAGCAGGAGAGAAAGCAGGTAAAGATGGTCGCTGAGTGAAATGTGTCAAGAAGAGGGTTTAGACAAGAGGAAAGAGGGCCCTGCTCTGAAGAGCTAACAATCTAGTGGGGAGGGGCAACAGACAGATGACATGAGGTGCAAGCAGGTAGAAGCCTGATGGTGGTATGCGAGCAAAGCAGAGATGTCCAAGGCATGGGGCAGGGGGATGGAGGAGCAGCCTAAGGACTAGGTTATGCATTGGAGGGGTACGCTTTGATGAATAGGTGGGTTTTCAATGCCCGTTTGAAGCTTTGCAAGGTCGGGGAGAGTCTAATGGAGCGGGGGAGCGCATTCCACTGAAGGGGTGCAGCACGGGCAAAAACCTGAACTCGTGCATGGGAAGCAGTGACCAAGGCAGAGGAGATGCGACGGTCATCAGCCGACCGTAGTGGGCGGGAGGGAGTATGAAGGGAGAGGAGGTTGGAGATGTAGGGAGCAGTGGAATTAGAGATGGCCTTGTATGTGAGGGTGAGGAGTTTGAAGAGGATTCTGTAGGGGAATGGGAGCCAGTGTAGATTTTGTTGAAGGGGAGTGGCAGAAGTGGAGCGGCGGGAGAGGAAGATGAGCCTAGCTGCAGAGTTGAGGACAGATTGGAGGGGAGCGATGTGGGAGCAAGTGAGGCCAGTGAGGAGCACATTGCAGTAGTCAAGTCGTGAGATGACCAGTGAGTGGATGATAAGTTTAGTTGCACTCTGGGAGAGAAATGGCCTGATGCGAGCAATGTTGCGTAGCTGGAACCGACAAGATTGCGCCAGAGCTTGGATGTAGGGTGCAAAGAAGAGGGAGGAGTCAAGAGTGACGCCCAGGCAGCGGAGTTGGGGAACGGGGGAGATGATAGTGTTGTCAACAGTGATAGAGATGTTTGTAGGGGGTGTTGCTCTGGCTGAGGGAAAGATAATAAGTTAGCATGCATAAAACGGGGAATTGATGCTAGGGACGAGAGTATTATACTCCCGTTATGTAAATCACTTGTGAGGCCACACCTTGAATACTGTGTACAATTCTGGGCACCTTACTACAAAAAGGATATCCTGGAGCTAGAAAAGGTTCAAAGGCGGGCGACCAAACTAATTAAGGGTATGGAGACGCTGGAATACGAGAAACGGCTTGCAAGACTAGGCATGTTTACACTGGAAAAGAGGAGATTAAGAGGGGACATGATCAACATTTACAAATGTATAAGGGGACAATACACAGATCTTGCGCAGGACCTGTTTTTGGTTAGATCAACACAGAGAACTCGTGGACACTCGCTCAGGTTAGAGGAGAGGAGATTCCACACAATACGGCGTAAAGGCTTTTTTACGGTAAGGACGATACGTGTTTGGAATTCCCTGCCTGAGGGAGTTGTAATGGCCAACTCAGTCAACACCTTTAAGAATGGGTTAGATAGATTCCTAATGGATAAGGATATCCAGGGTTACGGGGCATAGTCACGCACTATGGTTATTATAAAAAAGAGGGGTTAATCGGAACGGCAGTCAACAAATTCAGTCAAAATTTTATACAAAATAATCATGCATACGAGACCACAAATAGGTTGAACCCGATAGACAATTGTCTTTTTTCAACCTTAGATACTATGTTACTATTCCTTCCATTAGAAAAGGCATTGGTAATCCAGTCGATGGTGTGGGATGTTCTAAAACTGACCAAGATATCGGTGCATCTATGCATTCTCCTTCTGGGGAAGATGGTAGCCTCTTACGAGGCACTGCAGTACGGAAGGTTTCACGCAAGGCCCTTCCAGCTGGATCTGTTGGACAAATGGTCTGGATCGCATCTTCACATGCTCCAGAGGATACGTCTGTCGCCAAAAGCCAGGATTTCTCTTCTGTGGTGGCTTCAGACTTCTCACCTGACCGAGGGCCGAAGGTTCGGGATTCAAGATTGGATTCTGCTAACCACAGACGCAAACCTCAGAGGTTGGGGAGCAGTCATCCAAGGGGAACAGTTCCAAGGAAAATGGTTAAGTCAGGAAACCATTCTTCCAATCAACATTCTAGAACTAAGGGCCATATTAAACGCCCTTCTACAGGCATTACATCTTCTTCAAGATCAAGCCATTCAGGTTCAGTCGGACAATGTGATGGCGGTGATGTACATAAACTGACAGGGTGGAATGAAGAGCAGAGCAGCAATGTCAGAGGTAACAAGGATTCTCCTCTGGGCAGAAAGATACGTTGTGGCATTGTCGGCAATCTTCATTCTGGGAGTAGACAACTGGGAAGCAGACTTCCTCAGCAGACACAACCTCCACCCAGAAGAGTGGGGCCTTCACTCGGAGATGTTCAGGTGCTTTACACATCCACAAATCGACATGATGGCCTCTCATCTCAACAAGAAGCTCAAGCGGTATATTTCCAGGTCAAGAGACCCACAGGCAGTGGCGGTGGACACTCTGGTGACTCCATGGGTCTACCAGATGGTGTACGTGTTTTCCACCACTTCCATTGATCCCAAGAATTCTCAAAAGAATTAAAAGGGAAAAGATTCAAGCAATTCTCATTGCTCCGGACTGGCCAAGAAGGGCCTGGTACGCGGATCTGCTGGAGATGCTCTCAGAGGATCCGTGGCCTCTACCTCTTCGCGTGGATCTTCTACAACAGGGGCCGTTCGTCTATCAAGACTTACTACGGCTACGTTTGACGGCATGAAAGTTGAGCGTCCAATTCTAGCCTGGAAAGGGATCCCGGATAAGGTTATTCCAACCTTCATTCAAGCCAGAAAGGGGGTAACGTCTAAGCATTACCACCGTATTTGGAAAAAATATGTCTCTTGGTGTGAGGAAATTTCCTACGGTGGAATTTCAACTGGCACGTTTCCTCCTCTTTCTGCAGTCAGGTGTGGATGTGGGCCTACGCCTGGGCTCCATAAAAGTCCAGATTTCGGCCTTGCCCATTTTCTTCCAGAGACAATTGGCTTCTCTCCCTGAGGTTCAGACATTTTTGAAGGGGGTTCTGCACATTCAGCCGCCCTTTGTGCCTCCCACGACACTTTGGGATCTTAATGTGGTGTTGCAGTTCCTACAGTCGGAATGGTTTGAGCCTTTACAGGAGGTTGACATAAAGTTTCTTACGTGGAAGACCGTTACACTGTTGGCCTTAGCTTCTGCAAGGCATGTGTCGGAGCTGGGGGCGTTGGCTCACAAAAGCCCTTAATTGATTTTTCATGAGGATAGAGCTGAACTCAGAACTCGTCAGCAATTTCTTCCTAAGGTGGTATCTGCGTTTCATATCAACCAACCTATTGTGGTTCCGGTGGTTACCGACCCCTCTGCTACTTCAAAGTCCTTGGATGTTGTGAGGGAATTGAAGATCTATGTGAAGCGGACAGCTCGTAACAGAGAATCTGACTCGCTGTTTGTTCTCTTTGATCCCAAGAAAATTGGGTGTCCTGCTTCAAAGCAGTCTATTGCTCGCTGGATCAGGCTCACTATCCAGCATGCTTACTCTATGGCAGGTTTGCCGGTTCCAAGATCTGTACAGGCCCACTCTACTAGGTCGGTGGGTTCTTCCTGGGCAGCTGCCCGGGGTGTGTCGGCCTTACAGCTCTGCCGAGCAGCTACTTGGTCGGGTTTGAACACGTTTGCTAAGTTTTACAAGTTCGATACTTTGGCCTCTGAGGACCTTCAGTTTGGTCAATCAGTTTTGCAGGAACCTCAGCAATCTCCCACCCGGTTTGGGAGCTTTGGTACATCTTCATGGTACTAATGTGGCCCCCAGTATCCTCTAGGACGTAAGAGAAAATAGGATTTTAATTACCTACCGGTAATTCCTTTTCTCGTAGTCTGTAGAGGATACTGGGCGCCTGCCCGGTGTTTTGTGTTTCCTGTACTGTTACTTCAGTAAGTATTGTTCTTGGTTCAGCTGTTGCTGTTCCTGTTCAGGTTGGGTTAGCATGGCTTTCCTCTTGTTTGTGTGTGCTGGTTCATATCTCACCGCTATCCTTTTATGTCCCCTCAAAGGGGTAAATTTACTAAGAATCGTATTTTCCCATTTGAGGTCAAAGTTCAATCACGAATGACATCGAAAGTGTAAAACTGCAACTTTTTGAATTGATTACGACTAATTTACTAAGCTGCCGTATTCTGCATTTTCGGGTTTTCCGATGTCGATGTCATTCGTTTTTTTAGGCAGTGTTTTACGTGAGTGACTTGTAAAACACTGCCGACTTTAATACAATGAATCTCGGCCGGATCTGAGAGATCCGTGCTGGGCTTCATTGTGCACTTTGTTATAAAAAATAAAAAAAAGTTTAAATGTAAAAAAAAATTTGCGTGGGGTCCCCCCTCCTAAGGCAAACCAGCCTCGGGCTCTTTGAGCCGATCCTGGTTGCAGAAATATGGGGAAAAAATGGACAGGGGTTCCCCCATATTTAAGCAACCAGCATCGGGCTCTGCGCCTGGTCCTGGTTCCAAAAATACGGGGGACAAAAAGAGTAGGGGTCCCCCGTATTTTTGAAACCAGCACCGGGCTCCACTAGCTGGACAGATAATGCCACAGCCGGGTGTCACTTTTATACAGTGCCTTGCGGCCGTGGCATCAAATATCCAACTAGTCACCCATGGCCGGGGTACCCTGGGGGAGTGGGGACCCCTTCAATCAAGGGGTCCCCCCCCCCAGCCACCCAAGGGCCAGGGGTGAAGCCCGAGGCTGTCCCCCCCCATCCAATGGGCTGCGGATGGGGGGCTGATAGCCTTTGTTCAAAGTGTTTGATATTGTTTTAAGTAGCAGTACTACAAGGCCCAGCAAGCCTCCCCCGCAAGCTGGTACTTGGAGAACCACAAGTACCAGCATGCGGCGGAAAAATGGGCCCGCTGGTACCTGTAGTAGTACTACTACTAAAAAAATACCCCAATAAAGACATCACACACACACCTTGAAAGTATAACTTTAATACAACCATCCACACCTCCATATACACATACTTACCTTATGTTCCCACGCAGGTCGGTCCTCTTCTCCAGTAGAATCCAAGGGGTACCTGTAGAAAAAATTATACTCACATAATCCATGGTTGAAGGCTCCTCTGCTTGAAATCCGTTTGTAATCCACGTACTTGAAAAAATTAAAAAACGGATACCCGACCACGAACTGAAAGGGGCCCCATGTTTTCACATGGGTCCCCTTTCCCCGAATGCCAGAAACCCACTCTGACTGATGTCTAAGTGGGTTTCCTCAGCCAATCAGGGAGCGCCACGTTGTGGCACCCTCCTGATCGGCTGTGTGCTCCTGTACTGTATGACAAGCGGCACACGGCAGTGTTACAATGTAGCGCCTATGCGCTCCATTGTAACCAATGGTGGGAACTTTCAGGTCAGCGGTTGACCGAAAGTGACCTCACCGCTGACCTGAAAGTTCCCACCATTGGTTACAATGGAGCGCATAGGCGCTACATTGTAACACTGCCGCGTGCCGCCTGTCATACAGTACAGGAGCACACAGCCGATCAGGAGGGTGCTACAACGTGGCGCTCCCTGATTGGCTGAGGAAACCCACTTAGACAGAAGTCAGAGTGGGTTTCTGGCATTCGGGGAAAGGGGACCCATGTGAAAACATGGGTCCCCTTTCAGTTCGTGGTCGGGTATCCGTTTTTTTATTTTTTCAAGTACGTGGATTACAAAAGGATTTCAAGCAGAGGAGCCGAAAACACTGGATTATGTGAGTATAATTTTTTCTACAGGTACACCATGGATTCTACTGGAGAAGAGGACCTACCTGCGTGGGAACATAGGTAAGTATGTATGTATGTTGGTGTGCATGTATGTATTAAAGTTATACTTTCAAGGTGTGTGTGTGATGTCTTTATTGGGGTATTTTTTTAGTAGTAGTACTACTACAGGTACCAGCGGGCCCATTTTTCCGCCGCATGCTGGTACTTGTGGTTCTCCAAGTACCAGCTTGTGGGGGAGGCTTGCTGGGCCTTGTAGTACTGCAACTAAAAACAATATCAAACACTTTGAACAAAGGCTATCAGCCCCCCATCCGCAGCCCATTGGATGGGGGGGACAGCCTCGGGCTTCACCCCTGGCCCTTGGGTGGCTGGGGGGGGGACTCCTTGATTGAAGGGGTCCCCACTCCCCCAGGGTACCCCGGCCAGGGGTGACTAGTTGGATATTTGATGCCATGGCCGCAAGGCACTGTATAAAAGTAACCCCCGGCTGTGGCATTATCTGTCCAGCTAGTGGAGCCCGGTGCTGGTTTCAAAAATACGGGGGACCTCTACTCTTTTTGTCCCCCGTATTTTTGGAACCAGGACCAGGCGCAGAGCCCGATGCTGGTTGCTTAAATATGGGGGAACCCCTGTCCATTTTTTTCCCATATTTCTGCAACCAGGATCGGCTCAAAGAGCCCGAGGCTGGTTTGCCTTAGGAGGGGGGACCCCACGCAATTTTTTTCCGGAAAATTTAGAACATTCCCCCCCCCTTCCCACTGAAAAACATGCACGGATGTCATGGATCCGTGCATGCCTATACAAACACGGGATAAAAAAGCAGGTCTGTTTTTTTTTAGCACTTTTTCACGATTTGTATTTTATCACGGCAGTGTTTGGCTATTGTCGGCAGTGTTTGTGTTTTGCACTTTTTAGTAAATGACCGATTTCTACCAAATTGCAGGCGTATTTGACCGATGGTGTATTGATTCGTGATTTTTTCCTAGGACTTCCAAAATATTACGAATGGCCTCATCACTGCCGAGATTTTTGCTTAGTAAATTACCGAGATGACACTTTGAAGAAAAAACGTCATCTCGGTCAAAATCGGGACCTTAGTAAATATACCCCATAGTATGTCCGTCTCCTCAGGCCCAGTTTCCTAGACTGAGTCTGGTAGGAGGGGCATAGAGGGAGGAGCCAGCGAACACTATTGATTTCTTAAAGTGCCCAAGGCCCGTCTATACCCCATGGTACTAAATGGACCCCAGTATCCTCTACGGACTACGAGAAAAGGATTTACCGGTAGGTAATTAAAATCCTATTTTTTCAACCTCAGAAACTACAGTATGTTACTATCATCATGTCACCCAAACCCCCCTTTCATCATCATCATATCCCCCAATCCTTCCTCTCATGCTATCCCCTCAATCTCCCCTCATATCACCATATAGTACTCCATAGAAAGTTCTCTGCCTGTCTCCCATGTTCCTGTTATCTTACATCACTTCCTCCTCAACCACAATGACATAATCCCACTCCCTAATGATGTAAGACCCCCCAGGCCCTGGATGTCATGTCATGGGGGGATCATCACACTGACAGGGGAATTATGGAAAGAAATCAGAAGTAACTCCACTTCTATACCCTCTAAATACAGTCCTGTAACATTATATGTACGTACACCCTCATGTAGCTTTCTTCTTTTCTGTTTGGTCAGCGACCATATTGTGCCAGTGACGGGATACACAGTGATGAGGTAGAGAGAGCGCGGCAGGCGGCTACACTGAGGAAATCTCCCACCATTTTCTCCAAGATCATCGACAGGTCTCTGCCAGCAGATATCATCTATGAGGATGACAAGGTACAGACTGCAGTGCCACTGTCCTGTGCCCCTCATTCCTCTGCTCTGACTCCCACTGTCCTGTGCCCCTCACTCCTCTGCTCTGAGTCCTGCTGTCCTGTGCCCCTCATTCCTCCGCTCTGACTTCCACTGTCCTGTGCCCCTCACTCCTCTGCTCTGACTCCTGCTGTCCTGTGCCTCTCATTCCTCTGCTCTGACTCCCACTGTCCTGTGCCCCTCACTCCTCTGCTCTGACTCCTGCTGTCCTGTGCCCCTCATTCCTCCGCTCTGACTCCTGCTGTCCTGTGCCCCTCATTCCTCCGCTCTGACTCCTGCTGTCCTGTGCCCCTCATTCCTCTGCTCTGACTCCTGCTGTCCTGTGCCCCTCACTCCTCCGCTCTGACTCCTGCTGTCCTGTGCCCCTCACTCCTCTGCTGTGCCCCTCATTCCTCTGCTGTGCCCCTCATTCCTCTGCTGTGCCCCTCATTCCTCCGCTCTGACTCCTGCTGTCCTGTGCCCCTCATTCCTCTGCTCTGACTCCTGCTGTCCTGTGCCCCTCACTCCTCTGCTCTGACTCCTGCTGTCCTGTGCCCCTCACTCCTCTGCTCTGACTCCTGATGTCCTGTGCCCCTCACTCCCTGTGCCCCTCACTCCTCTGCTCTGACTCCTGATGTCCTGTGCCCCTCACTCCTCTTCTCTGACTCCTGATGTCCTGTGCCCCTCACTCCTCTGCTCTGACTCCTGCTGTCATGTGCTGTGCCACTGTCCTGTGCTGTGCCCCTCGTTCCTCTGCTGTGCCCCTCATTCCTCCGCTCTGACTCCTGCTGTCCTGTGCCCCTCATTCCTCCGCTCTGACTCCTGCTGTCCTGTGCCCCTCACTTCTCTGCTCTGACTCCTGATGTCCTGTGCCCCTCATTCCTCCGCTCTGACTCCTGCTGTCCTGTGCCCCTCACTTCTCTGCTCTGACTCCTGATGTCCTGTGCCCCTCACTTCTCCACTCTGACACCTGATGTCCTGTGCCCCTCACTCCTCTGCTCTGAATCCTGCTGTCCTGTGCTGTGCCCCTCATTCCTCTGCTGTGCCACTCATTCCTCTGCTGTGCCCCTCATTCCTCCGCTCTGACTCCTGCTGTCCTGTGCCCCTCACTTCTCTGCTCTGACTCCTGCTGTCCTGTGCCCCTCACTCCTCTGCTCTAACTCCTGCTGTCCTGTGCCCCTCACTCCTCTGCTCTGACTCCTGCTGTCCTGTGCCCCTCACTCCTCTGCTCTGACTCCTGCTGTCCTGTGCCCCTCGTTCCTCTGCTGTGCCCCTCATTCCTCTGCTCTGACTCCTGCTCTCCTGTGCCCCTCACTTCTCTGCTCTGACTCCTGCTGTCCTGTGCCCCTCGTTCCTCTGCTGTGCCCCTCATTCCTCTGCTCTGACTCCTGCTGTCCTGTGCCCCTCACTCCTGTGCTCTGACTCCTGCTGCCCTGTGCCCCTCACTCCTCTGCTCTAACTCCTGCTGTCCTGTGCCCCTCACTCCTCTGCTCTGACTCCTGCTGTCCTGTGCCCCTCACTCCTCTGCTCTGACTCCGGATGTCCTGTGCCCCTCACTCCTCTGCCCTGACTCCTGATGTCTTGTGCTCCTCACTCCTCCGCTCTGACTCCTGATGTCCTGTACCCCTCACTCTTCTGTTCTGACTCCTGCTGCCCTGTGCCCCTCACTCCTCTGCTCTGACTCCTGCTGTCCTGTGCCCCTCATTGCTCCGCTCTGACTCCTGCTGTCCTGTGCCCCTCATTCCTCCGCTCTGACTCCTGCTGTCCTGTGCCCCTCGATCCTCTGCTGTGCCCCTCATTCCTCTGCTCTGACTCCTGATATCCTGTGCCCCTCACTCCTCTGCTCTGACTCCTGCTGTCCTGTGCCCCTCACTCCTCTGCTCTGACTCCTGCTGTCCTGTGCCCCTCACTTCTCTGCTCTGACTCCTGCTGTCCTGTGCCCCTCGTTCCTCTGCTGTGCCCCTCATTCCTCTGCTCTGACTCCTGATGTCCTGTGCCCCTCACTCCTCTGCTCTGACTCCTGCTGTCCTGTGCCCCTCATTCCTCCGCTCTGACTCCTGCTGTCCTGTGCCCCTCACTCCTCTGCTCTGACTCCTGTTGTCCTGTGCCCCTAATTCCTCCGCTCTGACTCCTGCTGTCCTGTGCCGCTCACTCCTCTGCTCTGACTCCTGCTGTCCTGTGACCCTCATTCCTCCGCTCTGACTACTGCTGTCCTGTGCCCCTCACTCCTCTGCTCTGACTCCTGCTGTCCTGTGCCCCTCATTCCTCCGCTCTGACTCCTGCTGTCCTGTGCCCCTCACTCCTGTGCTCTGACTCCTGCTGTCCTGTGCCCCTCACTCCTCTGCTCTGACTCCGGATGTCCTGTGCCCCTCACTCCTCTGCTCTGACTCCTGCTGTCCTGTGCCCCTCACTCCTCTGCTCTGACTCTTGCTGTCCTGTGCCCCTCACTCCTCTGCTCTGACTCCGGATGTCCTGTGCCCCTCACTCCTCTGCCCTGACTCCTGCTGTCTTGCGCTGTGCCCCCTCACTCGACCACTCTGACTCCCACTGTCCTGTGCCCGTCAGTTCTCCATGCTGACTCCTACTGTCCTGTGCCCCTCACTCCTCTGCTCTGACTCCTGCTGTCCTGTGCCCCTCATTCCTCCGCTCTGACTCCTGCTGTCCTGTGCCCCTCACTCCTCTGCTCTGACTCCTGCTGTCCTGTGCCCCTCATTCCTCCACTCTGACTCCTGCTGTCCTGTGACCCTCACTCCTCTGCTCTGACTCCTGCTGTCCTGTGTCCCTCATTCCTCTGCTCTGACTCCTGCTGTCCTGTGCCCCTCACTCCTGTGCTCTGACTCCTGCTGTCCTGTGCCCCTCACTCCTCTGCTCTGACTCCGGATGTCCTGTGCCCCTCACTCCTCTGCTCTGACTCCTGCTGTCCTGTGCCCCTCACTCCTCTGCTCTGACTCCTGCTGTCCTGTGCCCCTCACTCCTCTGCTCTGACTCCGGATGTCCTGTGCCCCTCATTCCTCTGCCCTGACTCCTGCTGTCTTGCGCTCTCCCCCCTCACTCGACCACTCTGACTCCCACTGTCCTGTGCCCGTCAGTTCTCCATGCTGACTCCTGCTGTCCTGTGCCCCTCACTCCTCCACTCTGGCTCCTGATGTACTGTGCCCCTCACTCCTCTGCTCTGACTCCTGATGTCCTGTGCCCCTCACTCTTCTGTTCTGACTTCTGCTGTCCTGTGCTGTACCTCTCACTCCTCTGCTCTGACTCCCTCTGTCCTTTGCTGTACCCCTCACTCCTCTGCTCTGACTCCTGATGTCCTGAGCTGTACCCCTCACTCCTCTGCTCTGACTCCTGCTGTCCTGTGCCCCTCACTCCTCTGCTCTGACTCCTGCTGTCCTGTGCTGTACCCCTCACTCCTCTGCTCTGACTCCTGCTGTCCTGAGCTGTACCCCTCACTCCTCTGCTCTGACTCCTGCTGTCCTGTGCCCCTCACTCCTCTGCTCTGACTCCTGCTGTCCTGTGCTGTACCCCTCACTCCTCTGCTCTGACTCCTGCTGTCCTGAGCTGTACCCCTCACTCCTCTGCTCTGACTCCTGCTGTCCTGTGCTGTACCCCTCACTCCTCTGCTCTGACTCCTGCTGTCCTGTGCTGTACCTCTCACTCCTCTGCTCTGACTCCTGCTGCCCTGTACCCCTCACTCCTCTGCTCTGACTCCTGCTGTCCTGTGCTGTAACCCTCACTCCTCTGCTCTGACTCCTGATGTCCTGAGCTGTACCCCTCACTCCTCTGCTCTGAATCCCTCTGTCCTGTGCTGTACCCCTCACTCCTCTGCTCTGACTCCTGATGTCCTGTGCTGTACCCCTCACTCCTCTGCTCTGAATCCCTCTGTCCTGTGCTGTGACCCTCACTCCTCTGCTCTGACTCCTGATGTCCTGTGCCCCTCACTCCTCCACTCTGACTCCTGATGTCCTGTGCCCCTCACTCTTCTGTTCTGACTTCTGATGTCCTGTGCCCCTCACTCTTCTGTTCTGACTCCCAATGTCCTGTGCCCCTCACTCCTTTGCTCTGACTCCTGCTGTCCTGTGCCCCTCACTCCTCTGCTCTGACTCCTGCTGTCCTGTGCCCCTCATTCCTCTGCTCTGACTCCTGCTGTCCTGTGCCCCTCACTCCTCTGCTCTGACTCCGGATGTCCTGTGCCCCTCACTCCTCTGCTCTGACTCCTGCTGTCCTGTGCCCCTCACTCCTCTGCTCTGACTCCTGCTGTCCTGTGCCCCTAACTCCTCTGCTCTGACTCCGGATGTCCTGTGCCCCTCACTCCTCTGCCCTGACTCCTGCTGTCTTGCGCTGTGCCTCCTCACTCGACCACTCTGACTCCCACTGTCCTGTGCCCGTCAGTTCTCCATGCTGACTCCTGCTGTCCTGTGCCCCTCACTCCTCTGCTCTGACTCCTGCTGTCCTGTGCCCCTCATTCCTCCGCTCTGACTCCTGCTGTCCTGTGCCCCTCACTCCTCTGCTCTGACTCCTGCTGTCCTGTGCCCCTCATTCCTCCACTCTGACTCCCTCTGTCCTGTGACCCTCACTCCTCTGCTCTGACTCCTGCTGTCCCGTGTCCCTCATTCCTCTGCTCTGACTCCTGCTGTCCTGTGCCCCTCACTCCTGTGCTCTGACTCCTGCTGTCCTGTGCCCCTCACTCCTCTGCTCTGACTCCGGATGTCCTGTGCCCCTCACTCCTCTGCTCTGACTCCTGCTGTCCTGTGCTGTACCTCTCACTCCTCTGCTCTGACTCCTGCTCTCCTGTGCTGTGCCTCTCACTCCTCTGCTCTGACTCCTGCTGTCCTGTGCTGTAACCCTCACTCCTCTGCTCTGACTCCTGATGTCCTGAGCTGTACCCCTCACTCCTCTGCTCTGACTCCTACTGTCCTGTGCTGTACCCCTCACTCCTCTGCTCTGAATCCCTCTGTCCTGTGCTGTACCCCTCACTCCTCTGCTCTGACTCCTGATGTCCTGAGCTGTACCCCTCACTCCTCTGCTCTGACTCCTACTGTCCTGTGCTGTACCCCTCACTCCTCTGCTCTGAATCCCTCTGTCCTGTGCTGTAACCCTCACTCCTCTGCTCTGACTCCTGATGTCCTGAGCTGTACCCCTCACTCCTCTGCTCTGACTCCTGCTGTCCTGTGCTGTACCTCTCACTCCTCTGCTCTGACTCCTGCTGTCCTGTACCCCTCACTCCTCTGCTCTGACTCCTGCTGTCCTGTGCTGTAACCCTCACTCCTCTGCTCTGACTCCTGATGTCCTGAGCTGTACCCCTCACTCCTCTGCTCTGACTCCTGCTGTCCTGTGCTGTACTCCTCACTCCTCTGCTCTGAATCCCTCTGTCCTGTGCTGTATCCCTCACTCCTCTGCTCTGACTCCTGCTGTCCTGTGCTGTGCCCCTCACTCCTCTGCTCTGACTCCTGCTGTCCTGTGCCCCTCACTCCTCCATTCTGACTCCTGCTGTCCTGAGCTGTACCCCTCACTCCTCTGCTCTGACTCCTGATGTCCTGTGCTGTGCCCCTCACTCCTCTGCTCTGACTCCTGCTGTCCTGTGCCCCTCACTCCTCCATTCTGACTCCTGCTGTCCTGAGCTGTACCCCTCTCTCCTCTGCTCTGAATCCCTCTGTCCTGTGCGGTACCCCTCACTCCTCTGCTCTGACTCCTGCTGTCCTGTGCCCCTCACTCCTCTGCTCTGACTCCTGCTGTCCTGTGCTGTACCCCTCACTCCTCTGCTCTGACTCCTGATGTCCTGAGCTGTACCCCTCACTCCTCTGCTCTGACTCCTGCTGTCCTGTGCCCCTCACTCCTCTGCTCTGATTCCTGCTGTCCTGTGCTGTACCCCTCACTCCTCTGCTCTGACTCCTGATGTCCTGTGCTGTACCCCTCACTCCTCTGCTCTGACTCCTGATGTCCTGTGCTGTGCCCCTCACTTCTCCATTCTGACTCCTGCTGTCCTGTGCCCCTCACTCCTCTGCTCTGACTCCTGCTGTCCTGTGCCCCTCACTCCTCTGCTCTGACTCTTGATGTCCTGTGCCCCTCACTCCTCTGCTCTGACTCCTGATGTCCTGTGCCCCTCACTCCTCTGCTCTGACTCCTGATGTCCTGTGCCCCTCACTCTTCAGTTCTGACTTCTGATGTCCTGTGCCCCTCACTCTTCTGTTCTGACTCCCAATGTCCTGTGCCCCTCACTCCTTCACTCTGACTCCTGCTGTCCTGTGCCCCTCATTCCTCCGCTCTGACTCCTGCTGTCCTGTGCCCCTCACTCCTCTGCTCTGACTCCTGCTGTCCTGTGCCCCTCACTCCTCTGCTCTGACTCCTGCTGTCCTGTGCCCCTCACTCCTCTGCTCTGACTCCGGATGTCCTGTGCCCCTCACTCCTCTGCTCTGACTCCGGATGTCCTGTGCCCCTCACTCCTCTGCTCTGACTCCTGATGTCCTGTGCCCTTCACTCCTCTGCTCTGACTCGTGCTGTCTTGTGCCCCTCACTCCTCTGCTCTGACTCTTGCTGTCCTGTGCCCCTCATTCTTCCGCTCTGACTCCTGCTGTCCTGTGCTCCTCGTTCCTCTGCTGTGCCCCTCATTCCTCTGCTCTGACTCCTGATGTCCTGTGCCCCTCACTCCTCTGCTCTGACTCCTGCTGTCCTGTGCCCCTCACTCCTCTGCTCTGACTCCTGCTGTCCTGTGCCCCTCGTTCCTCTGCTCTGACTCCTGATGTCCTATGCCCCTCACTCCTCTGCTCTGACTCCTGCTGTCCTGTGCCCCTCACTCTTCTGTTCTGACTCCTGATGTCCTGTGCCCCACTCCTCCACTCTGACTCCTGATGTTCTGTGCCCCTCACTCCTCTGCTCTGACTCCTGCTGTCCTGTGCTCCTCACTCTTTGCTCTGACTCCTGCTGTCCTGTGCCCCTCACTCCTTTGCTCTGAATCCCTCTGTCCTGTGCTGTACCCCTCACTCCTCTGCTCTGAATCCTTCTGTCCTGTGCTGTACCCCTCACTCCTCTGCTCTGACTCCTGCTGTCCTGTGCTGTACCCCTCACTCCTCTGCTCTGACTCCTGCTGTCCTGTGCTGTACCCCTCACTCCTCTGCTCTGACTCCCTCTGTCCTGTGCTGTACCCCTCACTCCTCTGCTCTGACTCCTGCTGTCCTGTGCTGTACTCCTCTGCTCTGACTCCCTCTGTCCTGTGCTGTGACCCTCACTCCTCTGCTCTGACTCCTGATGTCCTGTGCCCCTCACTCCTCCACTATGACTCCTGATGTCCTGTGCCCCTCACTCTTCTGTTCTGACTTCTGATGTCCTGTGCCCCTCACTCTTCTGTTCTGACTCCTGCTGTCCTGTGCCCCTCATTCCTCCGCTCAGACTCCTGCTGTCCTGTGCCCCTCACTCCTCTGCTCTGACTCCTGCTCTCCTGTGCCCCTCATTCCTCCGCTCTGACTCTTGCTGTCCTGTGCCCCTCACTCCTCTGCTCTGACCAGAGGCAGAACTCTGGGAGGCAACGGAGTCAGCTGCCGCCGGGCTCCTGCTTTGAAGGGGGGCACCTCTACTCCTGTTCTGTGTGTTCAGCAACATTAATCAATTAAGTTAATTGACAACAGCCGGTAACTCTTCCGTAGCCGACTTCCCAACTAGCCACTACACCTTACAAATCACACCCTCTTTATTCTAGATATACTGGAAGCAGACACCTTACTGATGAAGCTATTTGCTCCTATAAAGGAAGCATGATAATTCTAACTATATGAAGTTATTCCTCTGACAATTACAAGTAACTTCATATAGTTAGAATTCTCATACTTCCTATGCAAGAGCAAATATCTCCATCAGTAAGGTGCATGTTTCCAGTGTAATAGGTTGTGGGTTCTAATCGTGGATAGGACACTTGCAAATTAATTGTCAGAGAAATAATCAGCATTGGGAGTGACTGAGCAGATCTATGTAGTGTGTGGCTGGACCCCTACAAAGATCTGCCTAGTTGCAATGGTTTTGTAGTAGCTTCATATAGTTAGAATCTGCAGGCTTACTATGCAGGAGCAAATTATATACATAGGGGGTGGGGGGAGGGGATACCAATATTTTTCTTGCCTCCGGGCAACTGGGACAAACTTACGCCACTGGCTCTGACTCCTGATGTCCTGTGCCCCTCACTCTTCTGACTCCTGATGTCCTGTGCCCCTCACTCCTCTGCTCTGACTCCTGATGTCCTGTGCCCCTCATTCCTCTGCTCTGACTCCTGATGTCCTGTGCCCCTCACTCCTCCACTCTGACACCTGATGTCCTGTGCCCCTCCCTCTTCTGTTCTGACTTCTGATGTCCTGTGCCCCTCACTCTTCTGTTCTGACTCCCGATGTCCTGTGCCCCTCACTCCTCCACTCTGACTCCTGCTGTCCTGTGCCCCTCATTCCTCCGCTCTGACTCCTGCTGTCCTGTGCCCCTCACTCCTCTGCTCTGACTCCTGCTGTCCTGTGCCCCTCACTCCTCTGCTCTGACTCCTGCTGTCCTGTGCCCCTCACTCCTCTGCTCTGACTCCTGCTGTCCTGTGCCCCTCATTCCTCCGCTCTGACTCCTGCTGTCCTGTGCCCCTCACTCCTCTGCTCTGACTCCTGCTGTCCTGTGCCCCTCATTCCTCCACTCTGACTCCTGCTGTCCTGTGACCCTCACTCCTCTGCTCTGACTCCTGCTGTCCTGTGTCCCTCATTCCTCTGCTCTGACTCCTGCTGTCCTGTGCCCCTCACTCCTGTGCTCTGACTCCTGCTGTCCTGTGCCCCTCACTCCTCTGCTCTGACTCCGGATGTCCTGTGCCCCTCACTCCTCTGCTCTGACTCCTGCTGTCCTGTGCCCCTCACTCCTCTGCTCTGACTCCTGCTGTCCTGTGCCCCTCACTCCTCTGCTCTGACTCCGGATGTCCTGTGCCCCTCACTCCTCTGCCCTGACTCCTGCTGTCTTGCGCTGTGCCCCCTCACTCGACCACTCTGACTCCCACTGTCCTGTACCCGTCAGTTCTCCATGCTGACTCCTGCTTTCCTGTGCCCCTCACTCCTCCACTCTGGCTCCTGATGTACTGTGCCCCTCACTCCTCTGCTCTGACTCCTGATGTCCTGTGCCCCTCACTCTTCTGTTCTGACTTCTGCTGTCCTGTGCTGTACCTCTCACTCCTCTGCTCTGACTCCCTCTGTCCTTTGCTGTACCCCTCACTCCTCTGCTCTGACTCCTGATGTCCTGAGCTGTACCCCTCACTCCTCTGCTCTGACTCCTGCTGTCCTGTGCCCCTCACTCCTCTGCTCTGACTCCTGCTGTCCTGTGCTGTACCCCTCACTCCTCTGCTCTGACTCCTGCTGTCCTGAGCTGTACCCCTCACTCCTCTGCTCTGACTCCTGCTGCCCTGTGCTGTACCCCTCACTCCTCTGCTCTGACTCCTGCTGTCCTGTGCTGTACCTCTCACTCCTCTGCTCTGACTCCTGCTGCCCTGTACCCCTCACTCCTCTGCTCTGACTCCTGCTGTCCTGTGCTGTAACCCTCACTCCTCTGCTCTGACTCCTGATGTCCTGAGCTGTACCCCTCACTCCTCTGCTCTGAATCCCTCTGTCCTGTGCTGTACCCCTCACTCCTCTGCTCTGACTCCTGATGTCCTGTGCTGTACCCCTCACTCCTCTGCTCTGAATCCCTCTGTCCTGTGCTGTGACCCTCACTCCTCTGCTCTAACTCCTGATGTCCTGTGCCCCTCACTCCTCCACTCTGACTCCTGATGTCCTGTGCCCCTTACTCTTCTGTTCTGACTTCTGATGTCCTGTGCCCCTCACTCTTCTGTTCTGACTCCCAATGTCCTGTGCCCCTCACTCCTTTGCTCTGACTCCTGCTGTCCTGTGCCCCTCACTCCTCTGCTCTGACTCCTGCTGTCCTGTGCCCCTCATTCCTCTGCTCTGACTCCTGCTGTCCTGTGCCCCTCACTCCTGTGCTCTGACTCCTGCTGTCCTGTGCCCCTCACTCCTCTGCTCTGACTCCGGATGTCCTGTGCCCCTCACTCCTCTGCTCTGACTCCTGCTGTCCTGTGCCCCTCACTCCTCTGCTCTGACTCCTGCTGTCCTGTGCCCCTAACTCCTCTGCTCTGACTCCGGATGTCCTGTGCCCCTCACTCCTCTGCCCTGACTCCTGCTGTCTTGCGCTGTGCCTCCTCACTCGACCACTCTGACTCCCACTGTCCTGTGCCCGTCAGTTCTCCATGCTGACTCCTGCTGTCCTGTGCCCCTCACTCCTCTGCTCTGACTCCTGCTGTCCTGTGCCCCTCATTCCTCCGCTCTGACTCCTGCTGTCCTGTGCCCCTCACTCCTCTGCTCTGACTCCTGCTGTCCTGTGCCCCTCATTCCTCCACTCTGACTCCTGCTGTCCTGTGACCCTCACTTCTCTGCTCTGACTCCTGCTGTCCTGTGCCCCTCACTCCTGTGCTCTGACTCCTGCTGTCCTGTGCCCCTCACTCCTCTGCTCTAACTCCGGATGTCCTGTGCCCCTCACTCCTCTGCTCTGACTCCTGCTGTCCTGTGCTGTACCTCTCACTCCTCTGCTCTGACTCCTGCTCTCCTGTGCTGTGCCTCTCACTCCTCTGCTCTGACTCCTGCTGTCCTGTGCTGTAACCCTCACTCCTCTGCTCTGACTCCTACTGTCCTGTGCTGTACCCCTCACTCCTCTGCTCTGAATCCCTCTGTCCTGTGCTGTACCCCTCACTCCTCTGCTCTGACTCCTGATGTCCTGAGCTGTACCCCTCACTCCTCTGCTCTGACTCCTACTGTCCTGTGCTGTACCCCTCACTCCTCTGCTCTGAATCCCTCTGTCCTGTGCTGTAACCCTCACTCCTCTGCTCTGACTCCTGATGTCCTGAGCTGTACCCCTCACTCCTCTGCTCTGACTCCTGCTGTCCTGTGCTGTACCCCTCACTCCTCTGCTCTGACTCCTGCTGTCCTGTGCTGTACCTCTCACTCCTCTGCTCTGACTCCTGCTGTCCTGTACCCCTCACTCCTCTGCTCTGACTCCTGCTGTCCTGTGCTGTAACCCTCACTCCTCTGCTCTGACTCCTGATGTCCTGAGCTGTACCCCTCACTCCTCTGCTCTGACTCCTGCTGTCCTGTGCTGTACTCCTCACTCCTCTGCTCTGAATCCCTCTGTCCTGTGCTGTATCCCTCACTCCTCTGCTCTGACTCCTGCTGTCCTGTGCTGTGCCCCTCACTCCTCTGCTCTGACTCCTGCTGTCCTGTGCCCCTCACTCCTCCATTCTGACTCCTGCTGTCCTGAGCTGTACCCCTCACTCCTCTGCTCTGACTCCTGATGTCCTGTGCTGTGCCCCTCACTCCTCTGCTCTGACTCCTGCTGTCCTGTGCCCCTCACTCCTCCATTCTGACTCCTGCTGTCCTGAGCTGTACCCCTCACTCCTCTGCTCTGAATCCCTCTGTCCTGTGCGGTACCCCTCACTCCTCTGCTCTGACTCCTGCTGTCCTGTGCCCCTCACTCCTCTGCTCTGACTCCTGCTGTCCTGTGCTGTACCCCTCACTCCTCTGCTCTGACTCCTGATGTCCTGAGCTGTACCCCTCACTCCTCTGCTCTGACTCCTGCTGTCCTGTGCCCCTCACTCCTCTGCTCTGATTCCTGCTGTCCTGTGCTGTACCCCTCACTCCTCTGCTCTGACTCCTGATGTACTGTGCTGTACCCCTCACTTCTCCATTCTGACTCCTGCTGTCCTGTGCCCCTCACTCCTCTGCTCTGACTCCTGCTGTCCTGTGCCCCTCACTCCTCTGCTCTGACTCTTGATGTCCTGTGCCCCTCACTCCTCTGCTCTGACTCCTGATGTCCTGTGCCCCTCACTCCTCCACTCTGACTCCTGATGTCCTGTGCCCCTCACTCTTCAGTTCTGACTTCTGATGTCCTGTGCCCCTCACTCTTCTGTTCTGACTCCCAATGCCCTGTGCCCCTCACTCCTTCACTCTGACTCCTGCTGTCCTGTGCCCCTCATTCCTCCGCTCTGACTCCTGCTGTCCTGTGCCCCTCACTCCTCTGCTCTGACTCCTGCTGTCCTGTGCCCCTCACTCCTCTGCTCTGACTCCTGCTGTCCTGTGCCCCTCACTCCTCTGCTCTGACTCCGGATGTCCTGTGCCCCTCACTCCTCTGCTCTGACTCCTGCTGTCCTGTGCCCCTCACTCCTCTGCTCTGACTCCTGATGTCCTGTGCCCTTCACTCCTCTGCTCTGACTCGTGCTGTCTTGTGCCCCTCACTCCTCTGCTCTGACTCTTGCTGTCCTGTGCCCCTCATTCTTCCGCTCTGACTCCTGCTGTCCTGTGCTCCTCGTTCCTCTGCTGTGCCCCTCATTCCTCTGCTCTGACTCCTGATGTCCTGTGCCCCTCACTCCTCTGCTCTGACTCCTGCTGTCCTGTGCCCCTCACTCCTCTGCTCTGACTCCTGATGTCCTATGCCCCTCACTCCTCTGCTCTGACTCCTGCTGTCCTGTGCCCCTCACTCTTCTGTTCTGACTCCTGATGTCCTGTGCCCCACTCCTCCACTCTGACTCCTGATGTTCTGTGCCCCTCACTCCTCTGCTCTGACTCCTGCTGTCCTGTGCTCCTCACTCTTTGCTCTGACTCCTGCTGTCCTGTGCCCCTCACTCCTTTGCTCTGAATCCCTCTGTCCTGTGCTGTACCCCTCACTCCTCTGCTCTGAATCCTTCTGTCCTGTGCTGTACCCCTCACTCCTCTGCTCTGACTCCTGCTGTCCTGTGCTGTACCCCTCACTCCTCTGCTCTGACTCCTGCTGTCCTGTGCTGTACCCCTCACTCCTCTGCTCTGACTCCCTCTGTCCTGTGCTGTACCCCTCACTCCTCTGCTCTGACTCCTGCTGTCCTGTGCTGTACCCCTCACTCCTCTGCTCTGACTCCCTCTGTCCTGTGCTGTGACCCTCACTCCTCTGCTCTGACTCCTGATGTCCTGTGCCCCTCACTCCTCCACTATGACTCCTGATGTCCTGTGCCCCTCACTCTTCTGTTCTGACTTCTGATGTCCTGTGCCCCTCACTCTTCTGTTCTGACTCCTGCTGTCCTGTGCCCCTCATTCCTCCGCTCAGACTCCTGCTGTCCTGTGCCCCTCACTCCTCTGCTCTGACTCCTGCTCTCCTGTGCCCCTCATTCCTCCGCTCTGACTCTTGCTGTCCTGTGCCCCTCACTCCTCTGCTCTGACCAGAGGCAGAACTCTGGGAGGCAACGGAGTCAGCTGCCGCCGGGCTCCTGCTTTGAAGGGGGGCACCTCTACTCCTGTTCTGTGTGTTCAGCAACATTAATCAATTAAGTTAATTGACAACAGCCGGTAACTCTTCCGTAGCCGACTTCCCAACTAGCCACTACACCTTACAAATCACACCCTCTTTATTCTAGATATACTGGAAGCAGACACCTTACTGATGAAGCTATTTGCTCCTATAAAGGAAGCATGATAATTCTAACTATATGAAGTTATTCCTCTGACAATTACAAGTAACTTCATATAGTTAGAATTCTCATACTTCCTATGCAAGACCAAATATCTCCATCAGTAAGGTGCATGTTTCCAGTGTAATAGGTTGTGGGTTCTAATCGTGGATAGGACACTTGCAAATTAATTGTCAGAGAAATAATCAGCATTGGGAGTGACTGAGCAGATCTATGTAGTGTGTGGCTGGACCCCTACAAAGATCTGCCTAGTTGCAATGGTTTTGTAGTAGCTTCATATAGTTAGAATCTGCAGGCTTACTATGCAGGAGCAAATTATATACATAGGGGGTGGGGGGAGGGGATACCAATATTTTTCTTGCCTCCGGGCAACTGGGACAAACTTACGCCACTGGCTCTGACTCCTGATGTCCTGTGCCCCTCACTCTTCTGACTCCTGATGTCCTGTGCCCCTCACTCCTCTGCTCTGACTCCTGATGTCCTGTGCCCCTCATTCCTCTGCTCTGACTCCTGATGTCCTGTGCCCCTCACTCCTCCACTCTGACACCTGATGTCCTGTGCCCCTCCCTCTTCTGTTCTGACTTCTGATGTCCTGTGCCCCTCACTCTTCTGTTCTGACTCCCGATGTCCTGTGCCCCTCACTCCTCCACTCTGACTCCTGCTGTCCTGTGCCCCTCATTCCTCCGCTCTGACTCCTGCTGTCCTGTGCCCCTCACTCCTCTGCTCTGACTCCTGCTGTCCTGTGCCCCTCACTCCTCTGCTCTGACTCCTGCTGTCCTGTGCCCCTCACTCCTCTGCTCTGACTCCTGCTGTCCTGTGCCCCTCACTCCTCTGCTCTGACTCCTGCTGTCCTGTGCCCCTCACTCCTCTGCTCTGACTCCTGCTGTCCTGTGCCCCTCACTCCTCTGCTCTGACTCCTGCTGTCCTGTACCCCTCACTCTTCTGTTCTGACTCCTGCTGCCCTGTGCCCCTCACTCCTCTGCTCTGACTCCTGCTGTCCTGTGCCCCTCATTCCTCCGCTCTGACTCCTGCTGTCCTGTGCCCCTCATTCCTCCGCTCTGACTCCTGCTGTCCTGTGCCCCTCGATCCTCTGCTGTGCCCCTCATTCCTCTGCTCTGACTCCTGATATCCTGTGCCCCTCACTCCTCTGCTCTGACTCCTGCTGTCCTGTGCCCCTCACTCCTCTGCTCTGACTCCTGCTGTCCTGTGCCCCTCACTTCTCTGCTCTGACTCCTGCTGTCCTGTGCCCCTCGTTCCTCTGCTGTGCCCCTCATTCCTCTGCTCTGACTCCTGATGTCCTGTGCCCCTCACTCCTCTGCTCTGACTCCTGTTGTCCTGTGCCCCTCACTCCTCTGCTCTGACTCCTGTTGTCCTGTGCCCCTAATTCCTCCGCTCTGACTCCTGCTGTCCTGTGCCCCTCACTCCTCTGCTGACTCCTGCTGTCCTGTGACCCTCATTCCTCCGCTCTGACTCCTGCTGTCCTGTGCCCCTCACTCCTCTGCTCTGACTCCTGCTGTCCTGTGCCCCTCATTCCTCCGCTCTGACTCCTGCTGTCCTGTGCCCCTCACTCCTGTGCTCTGACTCCTGCTGTCCTGTGCCCCTCACTTCTCTGCTCTGACTCCGGATGTCCTGTGCCCCTCACTCCTCTGCTCTGACTCCTGCTGTCCTGTGCCCCTCACTCCTCTGCTCTGACTCCTGCTGTCCTGTGTCCCTCACTCCTCTGCTCTGACTCCGGATGTCCTGTGCCCCTCACTCCTCTGCCCTGACTCCTGCTGTCTTGCGCTGTGTCCCCTCACTCGACCACTCTGACTCCCACTGTCCTGTGCCTGTCAGTTCTCCATGCTGACTCCTGCTGTCCTGTGCCCCTCACTCCTCTGCTCTGACTCCTGCTGTCCTGTGCCCCTCATTCCTCCGCTCTGACTCCTGCTGTCCTGTGCCCCTCACTCCTCTGCTCTGACTCCTGCTTTCCTGTGCCCCTCATTCCTCCACTCTGACTCCTGCTGTCCTGTGCCCCTCACTCCTCTGCTCTGACTCCTGCTGTCCTGTGCCCCTCATTCCTCTGCTCTGACTCCTGCTGTCCTGTGCCCCTCACTCCTCTGCTCTGACTCCTGCTGTCCTGTGCCCCTCACTCCTCTGCTCTGACTCCTGCTGTCCTGTGCCCCTCACTCCTCTGCTCTGACTCCGGATGTCCTGTGCCCCTCACTCCTCTACTCTGACTCCTGCTGTCCTGTGCCCCTCACTCCTCTGCTCTGACTCCTGCTGTCCTGTGCCCCTCACTCCTCTGCTCTGACTCCGGATGTCCTGTGCCCCTCACTCCTCTGCCCTGACTCCTGCTGTCTTGCGCTGTGCCCCCTCACTCGACCACTCTGACTCCCACTGTCCTGTGCCCGTCAGTTCTCCATGCTGACTCCTGCTGTCCTGTGCCCCTCACTCCTCCACTCTGACTCCTGATGTACTGTGCCCCTCACTCCTCTGCTCTGACTCCTGATGTCCTTTGCCCCTCACTCTTCTGTTCTGACTCCTGCTGTCCTGTGCTGTACCTCTCACTCCTCTGCTCTGACTCCTGCTGTCCTGAGCTGTACCCCTCACTCCTCTGCTCTGACTCCTGCTGTCCTGTGCTGTACTCCTCACTCCTCTGCTCTGACTCCCTCTGTCCTGTGCTGTACTCCTCACTCCTCTGCTCTGACTCCTGCTGTCCTGTGCTGTACCCCTCACTCCTCTGCTCTGACTCCTGCTGTCCTGTGCTGTACCCCTCACTCCTCTGCTCTGACTCCTGCTGTCCTGTGCTGTACCTCTCACTCCTCTGCTCTGACTCCTGCTGTCCTGTACCCCTCACTCCTCTGCTCTGACTCCTGCTGTCCTGTGCTGTACTCCTCACTCCTCTGCTCTGACTCCCTCTGTCCTGTGCTGTACTCCTCACTCCTCTGCTCTGACTCCTGCTGTCCTGTGCTGTACCCCTCACTCCTCTGCTCTGACTCCTGCTGTCCTGTGCTGTACCCCTCACTCCTCTGCTCTGACTCCTGCTGTCCTGTGCTGTACCTCTCACTCCTCTGCTCTGACTCCTGCTGTCCTGTACCCCTCACTCCTCTGCTCTGACTCCTGCTGTCCTGTGCTGTAACCCTCACTCCTCTGCTCTGACTCCTGCTGTCCTGTGCCCCTCACTCCTCTGCTCTGACTCCTGCTGTCCTGTGCTGTACCCCTCACTCCTCTGCTCTGACTCCTGATGTCCTGTGCTGTGCCCCTCACTTCTCCATTCTGACTCCTGCTGTCCTGAGCTGTACCCCTCACTCCTCTGCTCTGAATCCCTCTGTCCTGTGCTGTACCCCTCACTCCTCTGCTCTGACTCCTGATGTCCTGTGCTGTGCCCCTCACTTCTCCATTCTGACTCCTGCTGTCCTGTGCCCCTCACTCCACTGCTCTGACTCCTGCTGTCCTGTGCCCCTCACTCCTCTGCTCTGATTCCTGATGTCCTGTGCCCCTCACTCCTCTGCTCTGACTCCTGATGTCCTGTGCCCCTCACTCCTCTGCTCTGACTCCCTCTGTCCTTTGCTGTACCCCTCACTCCTCTGCTCTGACTCCTGATGTCCTGAGCTGTACCCCTCACTCCTCTGCTCTGACTCCTGCTGTCCTGTGCCCCTCTCTCCTCTGCTCTGACTCCTGCTGTCCTGTGCTGTACCCCTCACTCCTCTGCTCTGACTCCTGCTGTCCTGTGCTGTACCCCTCACTCCTCTGCTCTGACTCCTGCTGTCCTGAGCTGTACCCCTCACTCCTCTGCTCTGACTCCTGCTGTCCTGTGCTGTACCCCTCACTCCTCTGCTCTGACTCCTGCTGTCCTGTGCTGTACCTCTCACTCCTCTGCTCTGACTCCTGCTGTCCTGTACCCCTCACTCCTCTGCTCTGACTCCTGCTGTCCTGTGCTGTAACCCTCACTCCTCTGCTCTGACTCCTGATGTCCTGAGCTGTACACCTCACTCCTCTGCTCTGACTCCTGCTGTCCTGAGCTGTACCCCTCACTCCTCTGCTCTGAATCCCTCTGTCCTGTGCTGTACCCCTCACTCCTCTGCTCTGACTCCTGCTGTCCTGTGCCCCTCATTCCTCCGCTCTGACTCCTGCTGTCCTGTGCCCCTCACTCCTCTGCTCTGACTCCTGCTGTCCTGTGCCCCTCACTCCTCTGCTCTGACTCCTGCTGTCCTGTGCCCCTCACTCCTCTGCTCTGACTCCTGCTGTCCTGTGCCCCTCACTCCTCTGCTCTGATTCCTGATGTCCTGTGCCCCTCACTCCTCTGCTCTGACTCCTGATGTCCTGTGCCCCTCACTCCTCTGCTCTGACTCCTGATGTCCTGTGCCCCTCACTCTTCTGTTCTGACTTCTGATGTCCTGTGCCCCTCACTCTTCTGTTCTGACTCCCAATGTCCTGTGCCCCTCACTCCTTTGCTCTGACTCCTGCTGTCCTGTGCCCCTCACTCCTCTGCTCTGACTCCTGCTGTCCTGTGCCCCTCATTCCTCTGCTCTGACTCCTGCTGTCCTGTGCCCCTCACTCCTGTGCTCTGACTCCTGCTGTCCTGTGCCCCTCACTCCTCTGCTCTGACTCCGGATGTCCTGTGCCCCTCACTCCTCTGCTCTGACTCCTGCTGTCCTGTGCCCCTCACTCCTCTGCTCTGACTCCTGCTGTCCTGTGCCCTTCACTCCTCTGCTCTGACTCCGGATGTCCTGTGCCCCTCACTCCTCTGCCCTGACTCCTGCTGTCTTGCGCTGTGCCCCCTCACTCGACCACTCTGACTCCCACTGTCCTGTGCCCGTCAGTTCTCCATGCTGACTCCTGCTGTCCTGTGCCCCTCACTCCTCCACTCTGACTCCTGATGTACTGTGCCCCTCACTCCTCTGCTCTGACTCCTGATGTCCTGTGCCCCTCACTCTTCTGTTCTGACTCCTGCTGTCCTGTGCTGTACCTCTCACTCCTCTGCTCTGACTCCCTCTGTCCTTTGCTGTACCCCTCACTCCTCTGCTCTGACTCCTGATGTCCTGAGCTGTACCCCTCACTCCTCTGCTCTGACTCCTGCTGTCCTGTGCCCCTCACTCCTCTGCTCTGACTCCTGCTGTCCTGTGCTGTACCCCTCACTCCTCTGCTCTGACTCCTGCTGTCCTGAGCTGTACCCCTCACTCCTCTGCTCTGACTCCTGCTGTCCTGTGCTGTACCCCTCACTCCTCTGCTCTGACTCCTGCTGTCCTGTGCTGTACCTCTCACTCCTCTGCTCTGACTCCTGCTGTCCTGTACCCCTCACTCCTCTGCTCTGACTCCTGCTGTCCTGTGCTGTAACCCTCACTCCTCTGCTCTGACTCCTGATGTCCTGAGCTGTACCCCTCACTCCTCTGCTCTGACTCCTGCTGTCCTGAGCTGTACCCCTCACTCCTCTGCTCTGAATCCCTCTGTCCTGTGCTGTACCCCTCACTCCTCTGCTCTGACTCCTGATGTCCTGTGCTGTGCCCCTCACTTCTCCATTCTGACTCCTGCTGTCCTGTGCCCCTCACTCCTCTGCTCTGACTCCTGCTGTCCTGTGCCCCTCACTCCTCTGCTCTGACTCCTGATGTCCTGTGCCCCTCACTCCTCTGCTCTGACTCCTGATGTCCTGTGCCCCTCACTCCTCCTCTCTGAATCCTGATGTCCTGTGCCCCTCACTCTTCTGTTCTGACTTCTGATGTCCTGTGCCCCTCACTCTTCTGTTCTGACTCCCAATGTCCTGTGCCCCTCACTCCTTCACTCTGACTCCTGCTGTCCTGTGCCCCTCATTCCTCCGCTCTGACTCCTGCTGTCCTGTGCCCCTCACTCCTCTGCTCTGACTCCGGCTGTCCTGTGCCCCTCACTCCTCTGCTCTGAATCCCTCTGTCCTGTGCTGTACCCCTCACTCCTCTGCTCTGAATCCCTCTGTCCTGTGCTGTACCCCTCACTCCTCTGCTCTGACTCCTGATGTCCTGTGCTGTGCCCCTCACTTCTCCATTCTGACTCCTGCTGTCCTGTGCCCCTCACTCCTCTGCTCTGACTCCTGCTGTCCTGTGCCCCTCACTCCTCTGCTCTGACTCCTGATGTCCTGTGCCCCTCACTCCTCTGCTCTGACTCCTGATGTCCTGTGCCCCTCACTCCTCCTCTCTGAATCCTGATGTCCTGTGCCCCTCACTCTTCTGTTCTGACTTCTGATGTCCTGTGCCCCTCACTCTTCTGTTCTGACTCCCAATGTCCTGTGCCCCTCACTCCTTCACTCTGACTCCTGCTGTCCTGTGCCCCTCATTCCTCCGCTCTGACTCCTGCTGTCCTGTGCCCCTCACTCCTCTGCTCTGACTCCTGCTGTCCTGTGCCCCTCACTCCTCTGCTCTGACTCCGGATGTCCTGTGCCCCTCACTCCTCTGCTCTGACTCCGGATGTCCTGTGCCCCTCACTCCTCTGCTCTGACTCCGGATGTCCTGTGCCCCTCACTCCTCTGCTCTGACTCCTGCTGTCCTGTGCCCCTCACTCCTCCACTCTGACTCCTGCTGTCCTGTGCCCCTCACTCCTTTGCCCTGACTCCTGCTGTCCTGTGCCCCTCACTCCTCTGCTCTGACTCCTGCTGTCCTGTGCCCTTCACTCCTCTGCTCTGACTCTTGCTGTCCTGTGCCCTTCATTCTTCCGCTCTGACTCCTGCTGTCCTGTGCCCCTCGTTCTTCTGCTCTGACTCCTGATGTCCTATGCCCCTCACTCCTCTGCTCTGACTCCTGCTGTCCTGTGCCCCTCACTCTTCTGTTCTGACTCCTGATGTCCTGTGCCCCTCACTCTTCTGACTCCTGATGTCCTGTGCCCCTCACTCCTCTGCTCTGACTCCTGCTGTCCTGTGCTCCTCACTCTTTGCTCTGACTCCTGCTGTCCTGTGCCCCTCACTCCTTTGCTCTGAATCCCTCTGTCCTGTGCTGTACCCCTCACTCCTCTGCTCTGAATCCTTCTGTCCTGTGCTGTACCCCTCACTCCTCTGCTCTGACTCCTGCTGTCCTGTGCTGTACCCCTCACTCCTCTGCTCTGACTCCCTCTGTCCTGTGCTGTACACCTCACTCCTCTGCTCTGACTCCTGCTGTCCTGTGCTGTACCCCTCACTCCTCTGCTCTGACTCCCTCTGTCCTGTGCTGTACCCCTCACTCCTCTGATCTAACTCCCTCTGTCCTGTGCTGTGACCCTCACTCCTCTGCTCTGACTCCTGATGTCCTGTGCCCCTCACTCCTCCACTACGACTCCTGATGTCCTGTGCCCCTCACTCTTCTGTTCTGACTTCTGATGTCCTGTGCCCCTCACTCTTCTGTTCTGACTCCTGCTGTCCTGTGCCCCTCATTCCTCCGCTCAGACTCCTGCTGTCCTGTGCCCCTCACTCCTCTGCTCTGACTCCTGCTCTCCTGTGCCCCTCATTCCTCCGCTCTGACTCTTGCTGTCCTGTGCCCCTCACTCCTCTGCTCTAACTCCTGATGTCCTGTGCCCCTCACTCTTCTGTTCTGACTTCTGATGTCCTGTGCCCCTCACTAATCTGTTCTGATTCCCGATGTCCTGTGCCCCTCACTCCTCCACTCTGACACCTGCTGTCCTGTGCCCCTCACTCCTCTGCTCTGACTCCTGCTGTCCTGTGCCCCTCATTCCTCCGCTATGACTCCTGCTGTCCTGTGCCCCTCACTCCTCTGCTCTGACTCCTGCTGTCCTGTGCCCCTCACTCCTCTGCTCTGACTCCGGATGTCCTGTGCCCCTCACTCTTCTGCTCTGACTCCGGATGTCCTGTACCCCTCACTCCTCTGCTCTGACTACTGCTGTCCTGTGCCCCTCACTCCTCTGCTCTGAATCCTTCTGTCCTGTGCTGTACTCCTCACTCCTCTGCTCTGACTCCTGCTGTCCTGTGCTGTACCCCTCACTCCTCTGCTCTGACTCCTGCTGTCCTGTGCTGAACCCCTCACTCCTCTGCTCTGACTCCTGCTGTCCTGTGCTGTACCTCTCACTCCTCTGCTCTGACTCCTGCTGTCCTGTACCCCCCACTCCTCTGCTCTGACTCCTACTATCCTGTGCTGTAACCCTCACTCCTCTGCTCTGAATCCCTCTGTCCTGTGCTGTACCCCTCACTCCTCTGCTCTGACTCCTGATGTCCTGAGCTGTACCCCTCACTCCTCTGCTCTGACTCCTGCTGTCCTGTGCCCCTCACTCCTCTGCTCTGACTCCTGCTGTCCTGTGCTGTACCCCTCACTCCTCTGCTCTGACTCCTGATGTCCTGTGCTGTGCTCCTCACTTCTCCATTCTGACTCCTGCTGTCCTGAGCTGTACCCCTCACTCCTCTGCTCTGAATCGCTCTGTCCTGTGCTGTACCCCTCACTCCTCTGCTCTGACTCCTGATGTCCTGTGCTGTGCCCCTCACTTCTCCATTCTGACTCCTGCTGTCCTGTGCCCCTCACTCCTCTGCTCTGACTCCTGCTGTCCTGTGCCCCTCACTCCTCTGCTCTGACTCCTGTTGTCCTGTGCCCCTCACTCCTCTGCTCTGACTCCTGATGTCCTGTGCCCCTCACTCCTCCACTCTGACTCCTGATGTCCTGTGCCCCTCACTCTTCTGTTCTGACTTCTGATGTCCTGTGCCCCTCACTCTTCTGTTCTGACTCCCAATGTCCTGTGCTCCTCACTCCTTTGCTCTGACTCCTGCTGTCCTGTGCCCCTCACTCCTCTGCTCTGACTCCTGCTGTCCTGTGCCCCTCATTCCTCTGCTCTGACTCCTGCTGTCCTGTGCCCCTCACTCCTGTGCTCTGACTCCTGCTGTACCCCTCACTCCTCTGCTCTGACTCCTGATGTCCTGTGCTGTGCCCCTCACTTCTCCATTCTGACTCCTGCTGTCCTGTGCCCCTCACTCCTCTGCTCTGACTCCTGCTGTCCTGTGCCCCTCACTCCTCTGCTCTGACTCCTGATGTCCTGTGCCCCTCACTCCTCTGCTCTGACTCCTGATGTCCTGTGCCCCTCACTCCTCCACTCTGACTCCTGATGTCCTGTGCCCCTCACTCTTCTGTTCTGACTTCTGATGTCCTGTGCCCCTCACTCTTCTGTTCTGACTCCCAATGTCCTGTGCCCCTCACTCCTTCACTCTGACTCCTGCTGTCCTGTGCCCCTCATTCCTCCGCTCTGACTCCTGCTGTCCTGTGCCCCTCACTCCTCTGCTCTGACTCCTGCTGTCCTGTGCCCCTCACTCCTCTGCTCTGACTCCGGATGTCCTGTGCCCCTCACTCCTCTGCTCTGACTCCTGCTGTCCTGTGCCCCTCACTCCTCCGCTCTGACTCCTGCTGTCCTGTGCCCCTCACTCCTCCGCTCTGACTCCTGCTGTCCTGTGCCCCTCACTCCTCTGCTCTGACTCCGGATGTCCTGTGCCCCTCACTCCTCTGCTCTGACTCCGGATGTCCTGTGCCCCTCACTCCTCTGCTCTGACTCCTGCTGTCCTGTGCCCCTCACTCCTCCACTCTGACTCCTGCTGTCCTGTGCCCCTCACTCCTCTGCTCTGACTCCTGCTGTCCTGTGCCCCTCACTCCTCTGCTCTGACTCCGGATGTCCTGTGCCCCTCACTCCTCTGCTCTGACTCCGGATGTCCTGTGCCCCTCACTCCTCTGCTCTGACTCCTGATGTCCTGTGCCCCTCACTCCTCTGCTCTGACTCCTGATGTCCTGTGCCCCTCACTCCTCCACTCTGACTCCTGATGTCCTGTGCCCCTCACTCTTCTGTTCTGACTTCTGATGTCCTGTGCCCCTCACTCTTCTGTTCTGACTCCCAATGTCCTGTGCCCCTCACTCCTTCACTCTGACTCCTGCTGTCCTGTGCCCCTCATTCCTCCGCTCTGACTCCTGCTGTCCTGTGCCCCTCACTCCTCTGCTCTGACTCCTGCTGTCCTGTGCCCCTCACTCCTCTGCTCTGACTCCTGCTGTCCTGTGCCCCTCACTCCTCTGCTCTGACTCCGGATGTCCTGTGCCCCTCACTCCTCTGCTCTGACTCCGGATGTCCTGTGCCCCTCACTCCTCTGCTCTGACTCCTGATGTCCTGTGCCCTTCACTCCTCTGCTCTGACTCCTGCTGTCCTGTGCCCCTCACTCCTCTGCTTTGACTCTTGCTGTCCTGTGCCCATCATTCTTCCGCTCTGACGCCTGCTGTCCTGTGCCCCTCGTTCCTCTGCTGTGCCCCTCATTCCTCTGCTCTGACTCCTGATGTCCTGTGCCCCTCACTCCTCTGCTCTGACTCCTGCTGTCCTGTGCCCCTCACTCCTCTGCTCTGACTCCTGCTGTCCTGTGCCCCTCGTTCCTCTGCTCTGACTCCTGATGTCCTATGCCCCTCACTCCTCTGCTCTGACTCCTGCTGTCCTGTGCCCCTCACTCTTCTGTTCTGACTCCTTATGTCCTGTGCCCCACTCCTCCATTCTGACTCCTGATGTTCTGTGCCCCTCACTCTTCTGACTCCTGATGTCCTGTGCCCCTCACTCCTCTGCTCTGACTCCTGCTGTCCTGTGCTCCTCGCTCTTTGCTCTGACTCCTGCTGTCCTGTGCCCCTCACTCCTTTGCTCTGAATCCCTCTGTCCTGTGCTGTACCCCTCACTCCTCTGCTCTGAATCCTTCTGTCCTGTGCTGTACCCCTCACTCCTCTGCTCTGACTCCTGCTGTCCTGTGCTGTACCCCTCACTCCTCTGCTCTGACTCCCTCTGTCCTGTGCTGTGACCCTCACTCCTCTGCTCTGACTCCTGATGTCCTGTGCCCCTCACTCCTCCACTATGACTCCTGATGTCCTGTGCCCCTCACTCTTCTGTTCTGACTTCTGATGTCCTGTGCCCCTCACTCTTCTGTTCTGACTCCTGCTGTCCTGTGCCCCTCATTCCTCCGCTCAGACTCCTGCTGTCCTGTGCCCCTCACTCCTCTGCTCTGACTCCTGCTCTCCTGTGCCCCTCATTCCTCCGCTCTGACTCTTGCTGTCCTGTGCCCCTCACTCCTCTGCTCTGACTCCTCATGTCCTGTGCCCCTCACTCTTCTGACTCCTGATGTCCTGTGCCCCTCACTCCTCTGCTCTGACTCCTGATGTCCTGTGCCCCTCACTCCTCTGCTCTGACTCCTGATGTCCTGTGCCCCTCACTCCTCCACTCTGACTCCTGATGTCCTGTGCCCCTCCCTCTTCTGTTCTGACTTCTGATGTCCTGTGCCCCTCACTCTTCTGTTCTGACTCCCGATGTCCTGTGCCCCTCACTTCTCCACTCTGACTCCTGATGTCCTGTGCCCCTCACTCCTCTGCTCTGACTCCTGCTGTCCTGTGCCCCTCACTCCTCTGCTCTGACTCCTGCTGTCCTGTGCCCCTCACTCCTCTGCTCTGACTCCTGATGTCCTGTGCCCCTCACTCCTCCACTCTGACTCCTGATGTCCTGTGCCCCTCACTCTTCTGTTCTGACTTCTGATGTCCTGTGCCCCTCACTAATCTGTTCTGACTCCCGATGTCCTGTGCCCCTCACTCCTCCACTCTGACTCCTGCTGTCCTGTGCCCCTCACTCCTCTGCTCTGACTCCTGCTGTCCTGTGCCCCTCACTCCTCTGCTCTGACTCCTTCTGTCCTGTGCCCCTCACTCCTCTGCTCTGACTCCGGATGTCCTGTACCCCTCACTCCTCTGCTCTGACTACTGCTGTCCTGTGCCCCTCACTCCTCTGCTCTGAATCCTTCTGTCCTGTACCCCTCACTCCTCTGCTCTGACTCCTGCTGTCCTGTGCTGTACCCCTCACTCCTCTGCTCTGACTCCCTCTGTCCTGTGCTGTACCCCTCACTCCTCTGCTCTGACTCCTGCTGTCCTGTGCTGTACCCCTCACTCCTCTGCTCTGACTCCCTCTGTCCTGTGCTGTACCCCTCACTCCTCTGCTCTGACTCCTGCTGTCCTGTGCCCCTCACTCCTCTGCTCTGACTCCGGATGTCCTGTGCCCCTCACTCCTCTGCTCTGACTCCTGCTGTCCTGTGCCCCTCACTCCTCTGCTCTGACTCCTGCTGTCCTGTGCCCCTCACTCCTCCACTCTGACTCCTGCTGTCCTGTGCCCCTCACTCCTTTGCTCTGACTACTGCTGTCCTGTGCCCCTCACTCCTCTGCTCTGACTCCTGATGTCCTGTGCCCTTCACTCCTCTGCTCTGACTCCTGCTGTCCTGTGCCCCTCACTCCTCTACTCTGACTCTTGCTGTCCTGTGCCCCTCATTCTTCCGCTCTGACTCCTGCTGTCCTCTGCCCCTCGTTCCTCTGCTGTGCCCCTCATTCCTCTGCTCTGACTCCTGCTGTCCTGTGCCCCTCACTCCTCTGCTCTGACTCCTGCTGTCCTGTGCCCCTCGTTCCTCTGCTCTGACTCCTGATGTCCTATGCCCCTCACTCCTCTGCTCTGACTCCTGATGTCCTGTGCCCCTCACTCTTCTGTTCTGACTCCTGATGTCCTGTGCCCCACTCCTCCACTCTGACTCCTGATGTTCTGTGCCCCTCACTCTTCTGACTCCTGATGTCCTGTGCCCCTCACTCCTCTGCTCTGACTCCTGCTGTCCTGTGCCCCTCACTCTTTTCTCTGACTCCTGCTGTCCTGTGCCCCTCACTCCTTTGCTCTGAATCCCTCTGTCCTGTGCTGTACCCCTCACTCCTCTGCTCTAAATCCTTCTGTCCTGTGCTGTACCCCTCACTCCTCTGCTCTGACTCCTGCTGTGCTGTGCTGTACCCCTCACTCCTCTGCTCTGACTCCTGCTGTCCTGTGCTGTACCCCTCACTCCTCTGATCTGACTCCCTCTGTCCTGTGCTGTGCCCCTCACTCCTCTGCTCTGACTCCTGATGTCCTGTGCCCCTCACTCCTCCACTATGACTCCTGATGTCCTGTGCCCCTCACTCTTCTGTTCTGACTTCTGATGTCCTGTGCCCCTCACTCTTCTGTTCTGACTCCCGATGTCCTGTGCCCCTCACTCCTCCACTCTGACTCCTGCTGTCCTGTGCCCCTCATTCCTCCGCTCTGACTCCTGCTGTCCTGTGCCCCTCACTCCTCTGCTCTGACTCCTGCTCTCCTGTGCCCCTCATTCCTCCGCTCTGACTACTGCTGTCCTGTGCCCCTCACTCCTCTGCTCTGACTCCTGATGTCCTGTGCCCCTCACTCTTCTGACTCCTGATGTCCTGTGCCCCTCACTCCTCTGCTCTGACTCCTGATGTCCTGTGCCCCTCACTCCTCTGCTCTGACTCCTGATGTCCTGTGCCCCTCACTCCTCCACTCTGACTCCTGATGTCCTGTGCCCCTCACTCTTCTGTTCTGACTTCTGATGTCCTGTGCCACTCACTCTTCTGTTCTGGCTCCCGATGTCCTGTGCCCCTCACTCCTCTGCTCTGACTCCTGCTGTCCTGTGCCCCTCACTCCTCCACTCTGACTCCTGCTGTCCTGTGCCCCTCACTCCTTTGCTCTGACTCCTGCTGTCCTGTGCCCCTCACTACTTTGCTCTGACTCCTGCTGTCCTGTGCCCCTCACTCCTCTGCTCTGACTCCTGATGTCCTGTGCCCTTCACTCCTCTGCTCTGACTCCTGCTGTCCTGTGCCCCTCACTCCTCTGCTCTGACTCCTGATGTCCTGTGCCCTTCACTCCTCTGCTCTGACTCCTGCTGTCCTGTGCCCCTCATTCTTCCGCTCTGACTCCTGCTGTCCTGTGCCCCTCGTTCCTCTGCTGTGACCCTCATTCCTCTGCTCTGACTCCTGATGTTCTGTGCCCCTCACTCCTCCACTCTGACTCCTGCTGTCCTGTGCCCCTCACTCCTCCACTCTGACTCCTGCTGTCCTGTGCCCCTCACTCCTTTGCTCTGACTCCTGCTGTCCTGTGCCCCTCACTCCTCTGCTCTGACTCCTGATGTCCTGTGCCCTTCACTCCTCTGCTCTGACTCCTGCTGTCCTGTGCCCCTCATTCTTCCGCTCTGACTCCTGCTGTCCTGTGCCCCTCGTTCCTCTGCTGTGCCCCTCATTCCTCTGCTCTTACTCCTGATGTTCTGTGCCCCTCACTCCTCTGCTCTGACTCCTGCTGTCCTGTGCCCCTCACTCCTCTGCTCTGACTCCTGCTGTCCTGTGCCCCTCGTTCCTCTGCTCTGACTCCTGATGTCCTGTGCCCCTCACTCTTCTGTTCTGACTCCTGATGTCCTGTGCCCCACTCCTCCACTTTGACTCCTGATGTCCTGTGCCCCTCACTCTTCTGACTCCTGATGTCCTGTGCCCCTCACTCCTCTGCTCTGACTCCTGCTGTCCTGTGCCCCTCACTCTTTGCTCTGACTCCTGATGTCCTGTGCCCCTCACTCCTTTGCTCTGAAGCCCTCTGTCCTGTGCTGTACCCCTCACTCCTCTGTTCTGACTCCTGCTGTCCTGTGCTGTACTCCTCACTCCTCCGCTCTGACTCCTGCTGTCCTGTGCTGTACCCCTCACTCCTCTGCTCTGACTCCTGCTGTCCTGTCCTGCACTCCTCACTCCTCCGCTCTGACTCCTGCTGTCCTGTGCTGTACCCCTCACTCCTCTGCTCTGACTCCTGCTGTCCTGTCCTGCACTCCTCAATCCTCCGCTCTGAATCCCTCTGTCCTGTGCTGTACCCCTCACTCCTCTGCTCTGACTCCTGCTGTCCTGTCCTGCACTCCTCACTCCTCCGCTCTGAATCCCTCTGTCCTGTGCTGTACCCCTCACTCCTCTGCTCTGACTCCTGCTGTCCTGTGCTGTACTCCTCACTCCTCCGCTCTGACTCCTGCTGTCCTGTGCTGTACCCCTCACTCCTCTGCTCTGACTCCTGCTGTCCTGTGCTGTACTCCTCACTCCTCCGCTCTGACTCCTGCTGTCCTGTCCTGTAGCCCTCACTCCTCTGCTCTGACTCCTGCTGTCCTGTCCTGCACTCCTCACTCCTCCGCTCTGACTCCTGCTGTCCTGTCCTGTACCCCTCACTCCTCCGCTCTGACTCCTGCTGTCCTGTCCTGCACTCCTCACTCCTCTGCTCTGACTCCTGCTGTCCTGTCCCCCTCACTCCTCCGCTCTGGCTCCCGCTGTCCTGGGCTGTACCTCTCACTCCTATGCTCTGACTCCTGCTGTCCTGTGCTGTGCCTCTCACTCCTCTGCTCTGACTCCTGCTGTCCTGTGCTGTGCCTCTCACTCCTCTGCTCTGACTCCTGCTGTCCTGTGCTGTACCCCTCACTCCTCTGCTCTGACTCCTGCTGTCCTGTGCTGTACCCCTCACTCCTCTGCTCTGACTCCTGCTGTCCTGTGCTTTACCCCTCACTCCTCTGCTCTGACTCCTGCTGTCCTATGCTGTGCCTCTCACTCCTCTGCTCTGACTCCTGCTGTCCTGTGCTGTGCCTCTCACTCCTCTGCTCTGACTCCTGCTGTCCTGTGCTGTACCCCTCACTCCTCTGCTCTGACTCCTGCTGTCCTGTGCTGTACCCCTCACTCCTCTGCTCTGACTGCTGCTGTCCTGTGCTGTACCCCTCACTCCTCTGCTCTGACTCCTGCTGTCCTGTGCTGTACCCCTCACTCCTCTGCTCTGACTCCTGCTGTCCTGTGCTGTACCCCCCACTCCTCTGCTCTGACTCCTGCTGTCCTGTGCTGTACCCCTTACTCCTCTGCTCTGACTCCTGCTGTCCTGTGCTGTACTCCTCACTCCTCCGCTCTGACTCCTGCTGTCCTGTGCTGTACTCCTCACTCCTCCGCTCTGACTCCTGCTGTCCTGTGCTGTACTCCTCACTCCTCCGCTCTGACTCCTGCTGTCCTGTGCTGTACCCCTCACTCCTCTGCTCTGACTGCTGCTGTCCTGTGCTGTAGCCCTCACTCCTCTGCTCTGACTCCTGCTGTCCTGTACTGTACCCCTCACTCCTCTGCTCTGACTCCTGCTGTCCTGTGCTGTACCCCTCACTCCTCTGCTCTGACTGCTGCTGTCCTGTGCTGTAGCCCTCACTCCTCTGCTCTGACTCCTGCTGTCCTGTGCTGTACCCCTCACTCCTCTGCTCTGACTCCTGCTGTCCTGTGCTGTACCCCTCACTCCTCTGCTCTGACTCCTGCTGTCCTGTGCTGTACCCCTCACTCCTCTGCTCTGACTCCTGCTGTCCTGTGCTGTACCCCCCACTCCTCTGCTCTGACTGCTGCTGTCCTGTGCTGTAGCCCTCACTCCTCTGCTCTGACTGCTGCTGTCCTGTGCTGTAGCCCTCACTCCTCTGCTCTGACTCCTGCTGTCCTGTGCTGTACCCCTAACTCCTCTGTTCTGACTCCTGCTGTCCTGTGCTGTAGCCCTCACTCCTCTGCTCTGACTTTTGCTGTCCTGTGCTGTACTCCTCACTCCTCCGCTCTGATTCCTGCTGTCCTGAGCTGTAACCCTCACTCCTCTGCTCTGACTCCTGCTGTCCTGTCCTGCACTCCTCACTCCTCCGCTCTGAATCCCTCTGTCCTGTGCTGTACCCCTCACTCCTCTGCTCTGAATCCCTCTGTCCTGTGCTGTACTCCTCACTCCTCCGCTCTGACTCCTTCTGTCCTGTGCTGTACCCCTCACTCCTCTGCTCTGACTCCTGCTGTCCTGTGCTGTACTCCTCACTCCTCCGCTCTGACTCCTGCTGTCCTGTCCTGTACCCCACACTTCTCCGCTCTGACTCCTGCTGTCCTGTCCTGTACTCCTCACTCCTCTGCTCTGACTCCTGCTGTCCTGTGCTGTACCCCTCACTCCTCTGCTCTGACTCCTGCTGTCCTGTGCCGTACCCCCCACTCCTCTGCTCTGACTGCTGCTGTCCTGTGCTGTAGCCCTCACTCCTCTGCTCTGACTGCTGCTGTCATGTGCTGTAGCCCTCACTCCTCTGCTCTGACTCCTGCTGTCCTGTGCTGTACCCCTAACTCCTCTGCTCTGACTCCTGCTGTCCTGTGCTGTAGCCCTCACTCCTCTGCTCTGACTCCTGCTGTCCTGTGCTGTACTCCTCACTCCTCCGCTCTGACTCCTGCTGTCCTGAGCTGTAACCCTCACTCCTCTGCTCTGACTCCTGCTGTCCTGTCCTGCACTCCTCACTCCTCCGCTCTGAATCCCTCTGTCCTGTGCTGTACCCCTCACTCCTCTGCTCTGAATCCCTCTGTCCAGTGCTGTACTCCTCACTCCTCCGCTCTGACTCCTTCTGTCCTGTGCTGTACCCCTCACTCCTCTGCTCTGACTCCTGCTGTCCTGTGCTGTACTCCTCACTCCTCCGCTCTGACTCCTGCTGTCCTGTCCTGCAATCCTCACTCCTCTGCTCTGACTCCTGCTGTCCTGTCCTGCACTCCTCACTCCTCCGCTCTGACTCCTGCTGTCCTGTCCTGCACTCCTCACTCCTCCGCTCTGAATCCCTCTGTCCTGTGCTGTACCCCTCACTCCTCTGCTCTGACTCCTGCTGTCCTGTGCTGTACTCCTCACTCCTCCGCTCTGACTCCTGCTGTCCTGTGCTGTACCCCTCACTCCTCTGCTCTGACTCCTGCTGTCCTGTGCTGTACTCCTCACTCCTCCGCTCTGACTCCTGCTGTCCTGTCCTGTACCCCACACTTCTCCGCTCTGACTCCTGCTGTCCTGTCCTGTACTCCTCACTCCTCTGCTCTGACTCCTGCTGTCCTGTGCTGTACCCCTCACTCCTCTGCTCTGACTCCTGCTGTCCTGTGCTGTACTCCTCACTCCTCCGCTCTGACTCCTGCTGTCCTGTCCTGTACCCCTGACTCCTCCGCTCTGACTCCTGCTGTCCTGTCCTGTACTCCTCACTCCTCTGCTCTGACTCCTGCTGTCCTGTCCTGCACTCCTCACTCCTCCGCTCTGAATCCCTCTGTCCTGTGCTGTACCCCTCACTCCTCTGCTCTGACTCCTGCTGTCCTGTCCTGTACTCCTCACTCCTCTGCTCTGACTCCTGCTGTCCTGTCCTGTACTCCCCACTCCTCTGCTCTGACTCCTGCTGTCCTGTGCTGTACTCCTCACTCCTCCGCTCTGACTCCTGCTGTCCTGTCCTGTACCCCTCACTGCTCCGCTCTGACTCCTGCTGTCCTGTCCTGTACTCCTCACTCCTCTGCTCTGACTCCTGCTGTCCTGTGCTGTACCCCTCACTCCTCTGCTCTGACTCCTGCTGTCCTGTGCTGTACTCCTCACTCCTCCGCTCTGACTCCTGCTGTCCGGTCCTGCACTCCTCACTCCTCTGCTCTGACTCCTGCTGTCCTGTCCTGCACTCCTCACTCCTCCGCTCTGAATCCCTCTGTCCTGTGCTGTACCCCTCACTCCTCTGCTCTGACTCCTGCTGTCCTGTACTCCTCACTCCTCCGCTCTGACTCCTGCTGTCCTGTGCTGTACCCCTCACTCCTCTGACTCCTGCTGTCCTGTGCTGTACTCCTCACTCCTCCGCTCTGACTCCTGCTGTCCTGTACCCCTCACTCCTCCGCTCTGACTCCTGCTGTCCTGTCCTGTACTCCTCACTCCTCTGCTCTGACTCCTGCTGTCCTGTCCTGCACTCCTCACTCCTCCGCTCTGAATCCCTCTGTCCTGTGCTGTACCCCTCACTCCTCTGCTCTGACTCCTGCTGTCCTGTGCTGTACTCCTCACTCCTCCGCTCTGACTCCTGCTGTCCTGTGCTGTACCCCTCACTCCTTTGCTCTGACTCCTGCTGTCCTGTGCTGTACTCCTCACTCCTCCGCTCTGACTCCTGCTGTCCTGTCCTGTACCCCTCACTCCTCCGCTCTGACTCCTGCTGTCCTGTCCTGTACTCCTCACTCCTCTGCTCTGACTCCTGCTGTCCTGTCCTGCACTCCTCTGCTCTGAATCCCGCTGTCCTGTCCTGTACTCCTCACTCCTCCGCTCTGACTCCTTCTGTCCTGTGCTGTACCCCTCACTCCTCTGCTCTGAATCCCGCTGTCCTGTCCTGTACTCCTCACTCCTCCGCTCTGACTCCCGTTGTCTCTCTTCCAGTGTTTAGCTTTCCGTGACGTCGCGCCGCAGGCTCCTGTCCATTTTCTTGTCATTCCCAAGACTCCAATCACCAGAATAAGTCAAGTCACAGCTGGAGATACTGAGGTAACGGGGAGACCCTCAAAGCTGGTGTCCCCAACAACTACATCATCTCCACAACCTATAACTGCCAGATGTGGTGCAGAGCTGTATATCAGTGGGGCACAGGAGTAGTTGGTACAGAGCTGTATATCAGTGGGGCACAGGAGTAGTTGGTACAGAGCTGTATATCAGTGGGGCACAGGAGTAGTTGGTACAGAGCTGTATATCAGTGGGGCACAGGAGTAGTTGGTACAGAGCTGTATATAAGAGGGGCACAGGAGTAGTTGGTACAGAGCTGTATATCAGTGGGGCACAGGAGTAGTTGGTACAGAGCTGTATATAAGAGGGGCACAGGAGTAGTTGGTACAGAGCTGTATATCAGTGGGGCACAGGAGTAGTTGGTACAGAGCTGTATATCAGTGGGGCACAGGAGTAGTTGGTACAGAGCTGTATATCAGTGGGGCACAGGAGTAGTTGGTACAGAGCTGTATATAAGAGGGGCACAGGAGTAGTTGGTACAGAGCTGTATATCAGTGGGGCACAGGAGTAGTTGGTACAGAGCTGTATATCACAGGGGCACAGGAGTAGTTGGTGCAGAGCTGTATATCAGTGGGGCACAGGAGTAGTTGGTGCAGAGCTATATATCAGTGGGGCACAGGAGTAGTTGGTACAGAGCTGTATATCACAGGGGCACAGGAGTAGTTGGTACAGAGCTGTATATCAGTGGGGCACAGGAGTAGTTGGTACAGAGCTGTATATCAGTGGGGCACAGGAGTAGTTGGTGCAGAGCTGTATATCACAGGGGCACAGGAGTAGTTGGTATAGAGCTGTTTATCAGTGGGGCACAGGAGTAGTTGGTATAGAGCTGTATATCAGTGGAGCACAGGAGTAGTTGGTACAGAGCTGTATATCAGTGGAGCACAGGAGTAGTTGGTACAGAGCTGTATATCAGTGGAGCACAGGAGTAGTTGGTGCAGAGCTGTATATCAGTGGGGCACAGGAGTAGTTGGTACAGAGATGTATATCAGTGGAGCACAGGAGTAGTTGGTGCAGAGCTGTATATCAGTGGAGCACAGGAGTAGTTGGTGCAGAGCTGTATATCAGTGGGGCACAAGAGTAGTTGGTACAGAGCTGTATATTAGTGGGGCACAGGAGTAGTTGGTACAGAGCTGTATATCAGCGGGCACAGGAGTAGTTGGTACAGAGCTGTATATCAGTGGGGCACAGGAGTAGTTGGTACAGAGCTGTATATTAGTGGGGCACAGGAGTAGTTGGTACAGAGCTGTATATCAGTGGGGCACAGGAGTAGTACAGAGTTGTATATCAGTGGGGCACAGGAGTAGTTGGTACAGAGCTGTATATCAGTGGGGCACAGGAGTAGTTGGTGCAGAGCTGTATATCAGTGGGGCACAGGAGTAGTTGGTACAGAGCTGTATATCAGTGGGGCACAGGAGTAGTTGGTACAGAGCTGTGTATCAGCGGGGTGCAGGAGTAGTTGGTACAGAGCTGTATATCAGTGGGGCACAGGAGTAGTTGGTACAGAGCTGTATATCAGTGGGGCACAGGAGTAGTTGGTACAGAGCTGTATATCAGTGGGGCACAGGAGTAGTTGGTACAGAGCTGTATATCAGTGGGGCACAGGAGTAGTTGGTACAGAGCTGTATATCAGTGGGGCACAGGAGTAGTTTGTACAGAGCTGTATATCAGTGGGGCAAAGGAGTAGTTGGTACAGAGCTGTGTATCAGTGGGGCACAGGAGTAGTTGGTACAGAGCTGTGTATCAGCGGGGCACAGGAGTAGTTGGTACAGAGCTGTGTATCAGTGGGGCACAGGAGTAGTTGGTACAGAGCTGTATATCAGTGGGGCACAGGAGTAGTTGGTACAGAGCTGTATATCAGTGGGGCACAGGAGTAGTTGGTACAGAGCTGTATATCAGCGGGGCACAGGAGTAGTTGGTACAGAGTTGTGTATCAGCGGGGCAGAGGAGTAGTTGGTACAGAGCTGTGTATCAGCGGGGCACAGGAGTAGTTGGTACAGAGCTGTATATCAGCGGGGCACAGGAGTAGTTGGTACAGAGCTGTATATCAGTGGGGCACAGGAGTAGTTGGTACAGAGCTGTGTATCAGTGGGGCACAGGAGTAGTTGGTACAGAGCTGTATATCAGCGGGGCACAGGAGTAGTTGGTACAGAGCTGTATATCAGCGGGGCACAGGAGTAGTTGGTACAGAGCTGTGTATCAGTGGGGCACAGGAGTAGTTGGTACAGAGCTGTATATCAGCGGGGCACAGGAGTAGTTGGTACAGAGCTGTGTATCAGCGGGGCACAGGAGTAGTTGGTACAGAGCTGTATATCAGCGGGGCACAGGAGTAGTTTGTACAGAGCTGTATATCAGCGGGGCACAGGAGTAGTTGGTACAGAGCTGTATATCAGTGGAGCACAGGAGTAGTTGGTACAGAGCTGTGTATCAGTGGGGCACAGGAGTAGTTGGTACAGAGCTGTGTATCAGCAGGGCGCAGGAGTAGTTGGTACAGAGCTGTATATCAGCGGGGCACAGGAGTAGTTGGTACAGAGCTGTATATCAGTGGAGCACAGGAGTAGTTGGTGCAGAGCTGTATATCAGTGGAGCACAGGAGTAGTTGGTGCAGAGCTGTATATCAGTGGAGCACAGGAGTAGTTGGTACAGAGCTGTATATCAGTGGGGCACAGGAGTAGTTGGTACAGAGCTGTGTATCAGTGGGGCACAGGAGTAGTTGGTACAGAGCTGTATATCAGTGGGGCACAGGAGTAGTTGGTACAGAGCTGTATATCAGCGGGGCACAGGAGTAGTTGGTGCAGAGCTGTATATCAGCGGGGCACAGGAGTAGTTGGTACAGAGCTGTATATCAGCGGGGCACAGGAGTAGTTGGTACAGAGCTGTATATCAGCGGGGCACAGGAGTAGTTGGTGCAGAGCTGTATATCAGTGGAGCACAGGAGTAGTTGGTACAGAGCTGTATATCAGTGGAGCACAGGAGTAGTTGGTACAGAGCTGTATATCAGTGGGGCACAGGAGTAGTTGGTACAGAGCTGTATATCAGCAGGGCACAGTAGTAGTTGGTACAGAGCTGTATATCAGCGGGGCACAGGAGTAGTTGGTACAGAGCTGTATATCAGCGGGGCACAGGAGTAGTTGGTACAGAGCTGTATATCAGTGGGGCACAGGAGTAGTTGGTACAGAGCTGTATATCAGCGGGGCACAGGAGTAGTTGGTACAGAGCTGTATATCAGTGGAGCACAGGAGTAGTTGGTACAGAGCTGTATATCAGCGGGGCACAGGAGTAGTTGGTACAGAGCTGTATATCAGCGGGGCACAGGAGTAGTTGGTACAGAGCTGTATATCAGCGGGGCACAGGAGTAGTTGGTACAGAGCTGTATATCAGTGGGGCACAGGAGTAGTTGGTACAGAGCTGTATATCAGTGGAGCACAGGAGTAGTTGGTACAGAGCTGTATATCAGTGGGGCACAGGAGTAGTTGGTACAGAGCTGTATATCAGTGGGGCACAGGAGTAGTTGGTACAGAGCTGTATATCAGCAGGGCACAGTAGTAGTTGGTACAGAGCTGTATATCAGCGGGGCACAGGAGTAGTTGGTACAGAGCTGTATATCAGTGGAGCACAGGAGTAGTTGGTACAGAGCTGTATATCAGTGGAGCACAGGAGTAGTTGGTACAGAGCTGTATATCAGTGGGGCACAGGAGTAGTTGGTACAGAGCTGTATATCAGTGGGGCACAGGAGTAGTTGGTACAGAGCTGTATATCAGTGGAGCACAGGAGTAGTTGGTACAGAGCTGTATATCAGTGGAGCACAGGAGTAGTTGGTACAGAGCTGTATATCAGTGGAGCACAGGAGTAGTTGGTACAGAGCTGTATATCAGTGGGGCACAGGAGTAGTTGGTACAGAGCTGTATATCAGTGGAGCACAGGAGTAGTTGGTACAGAGCTGTATATCAGTGGAGCACAGGAGTAGTTGGTACAGAGCTGTGTATCAGTGGGGCACAGGAGTAGTTGGTACAGAGCTGTCAGTGGAGCACAGGAGTAGTTGGTACAGAGCTGTATATCAGTGGGGCGCAGGAGTAGTTGGTGCAGAGCTGTATATCAGTGGGGCACAGGAGTAGTTTGTACAGAGCTGTATATCAGTGGAGCACAGGAGTAGTTGGTACAGAGCTGTCAGTGGAGCACAGGAGTAGTTGGTGCAGAGCTGTATTTCAGTGGAGCACAGGAGTAGTTGGTACAGAGCTGTGTATCAGTGGGGCACAGGAGTAGTTGGTACAGAGCTGTATATCAGTGGAGCACAGTAGTAGTTGGTACAGAGCTGTATATCAGTGGAGCACAGGAGTAGTTGGTACAGAGCTGTATATCAGTGGAGCACAGTAGTAGTTGGTACAGAGCTGTATATCAGTGGAGCACAGGAGTAGTTGGTACAGAGCTGTGTATCAGTGGGGCACAGGAGTAGTTGGTACAGAGCTGTATATCAGTGGGGCGCAGGAGTAGTTGGTACAGAGCTGTATATCAGCGGGGCACAGGAGTAGTTGGTACAGAGCTGTATATCAGTGGGGCACAGGAGTAGTTGGTACAGAGATGTATATCAGCGGGGCACAGGAGTAGTTGGTACAGAGCTGTATATCAGTGGGGCGCAGGAGTAGTTGGTACAGAGCTGTATATCAGCGGGGCACAGGAGTAGTTGGTACAGAGCTGTGTATCAGCGGGGCACAGGAGTAGTTGGTACAGAGCTGTGTATCAGCGGGGCACAGGAGTAGTTGGTACAGAGCTGTGTATCAGCGGGGCACAGAAGTAGTTGGTACAGAGCTGTGTATCAGCGGGGCACAGGAGTAGTTGGTACAGAGCTGTATATCAGCGGGGCACAGGAGTAGTTGGTACAGAGCTGTGTATCAGCGGGGCACAGGAGTAGTTGGTACAGAGCTGTGTATCAGCGGGGCACAGAAGTAGTTGGTACAGAGCTGTGTATCAGCGGGGCACAGGAGTAGTTGGTACAGAGCTGTATATTAGTGGGGCACAGGAGTAGTTGGTGCAGAGCTGTATATCAGTGGAGCACAGGAGTAGTTGGTACAGAGCTGTATATCAGTGGGGCACAGGAGTAGTTGGTACAGAGCTGTATATCAGTGGGGCACAGGAGTAGTTGGTACAGAGCTGTATATCAGTGGGGCACAGGAGTAGTTTGTACAGAGCTGTATATCAGTGGGGCAAAGGAGTAGTTGGTACAGAGCTGTGTATCAGTGGGGCACAGGAGTAGTTGGTACAGAGCTGTATATCAGCGGGGCACAGGAGTAGTTGGTACAGAGCTGTGTATCAGTGGGGCACAGGAGTAGTTGGTACAGAGCTGTATATCAGTGGGGCACAGGAGTAGTTGGTACAGAGCTGTATATCAGTGGGGCACAGGAGTAGTTGGTACAGAGCTGTATATCAGCGGGGCACAGGAGTAGTTGGTACAGAGCTGTGTATCAGCGGGGCAGAGGAGTAGTTGGTACAGAGCTGTGTATCAGCGGGGCACAGGAGTAGTTGGTACAGAGCTGTATATCAGCGGGGCACAGGAGTAGTTGGTACAGAGCTGTGTATCAGTGGGGCACAGGAGTAGTTGGTACAGAGCTGTATATCAGCGGGGCACAGGAGTAGTTGGTACAGAGCTGTGTATCAGCGGGGCACAGGAGTAGTTGGTACAGAGCTGTGTATCAGCGGGGTACATTTGGTCCTGTACTGTTGGGTTTATCACACATCCTGGTACTGCTAGCTTGATCGACCTTATGGTCTGCTGAGACTTGTAGTTCTTGCTGTATTTCCTCTGATGTGATGGATGCCTCTTTGTAATGTCTCTGTAGCTGCTGGGGCACCTCTTGGTCACTGCCAGCCGACTGGCGCAGGAGGAGGGTCTATCCGACGGGTACAGAATTGGTGAGTATGTGGAACCAGCTTCTCCCTCCCTCTGAGTACATGGTCCTGGCGCTCCCTCCTGGATACATGATCCAGGAATATTCCCAGTTATCAGCGCTGTGTGTATATAACGTATATTCCCTCTAGTACAGTATACCATATATTCCCTATTGTACAGTATACAGTATATTCCCTATAGTACAGTATACCGTATATTCCCTATTGTACAGTATACAGTATATTCCCTATAGTACTGTATACCATATATTCCCTATTGTACAGTATGCAGTATATTCCCTATAGTACAGTATACCGTATATTCCCTATTGTACAGTATACAGTATATTCCCTATAGTACAGTATACCATATATCCCCTATTGTACAGTATACAGTATATTCCCTATAGTACAGTATACCATATATTCCCTATAGTACAGCATACAGTATATTCCCTCTAGTACAGTATACCATATATTCCCTATAGTACAGTATACAGTATATTCCCTATAGTACAGCATACAGTATATTCCCTCTAGTACAGTATACAGTATATTCCCTCTAGTACAGTATACAGTATATTCCCTCTAGTACAGCATACTGTATATTCCCTATAGTACAGCATACCATATATTCCCTCTAGTACAGTATACTGTATATTCCCTATAGTACAGCATACCGTATATTCCCTATAGTACAGCATACCGTATATTCCCTCTAGTACAGCATACCGTATATTCCCTCTAGTACAGCACACCGTATATTCCCTCTAGTACAGTATGTCACAACTGAGGGCCTGAGCTGACGGGAGGCAGCCTCAGTTGTAGGGGCTGAGATGTACTGGAACCTGGGAGGTTGTATCAGACCCCTGGACATGTAAGTAACATGAAGAAGAACCGCCCGAAGGCGTGACCACGACAACTTGAATAAAAGTCAATGATGTTTATTTATGACAAACTCCATGCATCACAGTAGCAGTAAAAGAAACATAAAATCAGCAGAGAAATAATACAGTTCCTGGGTACTACAGGGTGGCAGGGGCCACAGAGCTCTGGTAGTATGAGACAGTTCTTATTATCTGCGAGTTGGAAAGTCCTTACCAGGCCTGACTGTAGCAATGAAGAAAGCCCAGGATCGTACCAGCTGGTGTTCCAGGGAAAGCTGGACTGCTGTAAATAAAATAGCTGCTGTGGGTTCTGGTTGGAACCAGACAGATGTTGGCACGGAGTGGATACTGGCTGGAACCAGTTAAATAATAAATGAAGCTTGAGAGCGATGCAATATGAATGAAATGTAGAGTTTGAGAGCGGAGAAATAATAATACCGGTGGAGAGTGGTAAACTGTAGAAAGGACACCGGCCCTTTAAGAGAAGCTGTACTCTGCTGGAAGCTGGGCTGGAAGCAGGTAATGTTGTAGCTGGAAACAGATGAATCCACAATGGATCGGAGAGTCAGGCTACACCGCAGGTGGAATGCTGGTGCGGGTCTCTATGGTGGAAGTCTTGAGACAGGAGCTGGAACCTGGAAGACAATCACAGGAGAGAGACAAACAGGAACTAGGTTTGACAACCAAAGCACTGACGCCTTCCTTGCTCAGGCACAGTGTATTTATACCTGCAGCAAGGAAGGGATTGGCTAGGCAATTATGCAGATTATCAATACTGAGAACAGATTGGTGGAAATGATCAGCTGACAGAATCCAAGATGGCTGCGCCCATGCAGACACTTGGAGGGAAGTTTGGTTTGTAATCCATGTGGTAATGAAAACAGTAATGGCGGCGCCGACCACCGGAGACAGGAGGCGCCAAGCTGACAGGTGCACATCCAACCACGCGGACACAGCGGAGGCCGCGGCTGACGTAATCGCCACTCAGACACTCTGCATGCAGAAGCTCAGGGACGGCGGCGGAGGCCGCGGAAGACGCTATGCCAGGTGTAATATGGCGTTTACTGTGACAGCGTCTCAGAGTGACGGGAGAGGATACAGGAATGTAAACATCAGGATAACAGATGGGATCCGGTCCTGGAGCGCTGAGCCAGCCTTAGGAGGCATCTGATGGGTAAGAAATGGCGTCCAGATACCCGGATCGTGACAGCACCTCCCCCTTTAGGAGTGGCCCCAGGACACTTCTTTGGCTTTTGAGGAAACTTGGAATGGAATCTCCGGACCAAGGCAGGAGCATGGACATCAGAAGCATTGGTCCATGAACGTTCCTCAGGGCCATAACCCTTCCAGTCAATAAGATATTGTAGTTGACCGTAACGGTGACGTGAGTCCAGGATCTTGGCTACTTCATACTCAACGCCTCGTTGAGTTTGGACTTTCGGAGTTGGAGGAAGTGAGGAATGAAACCGATTCAAGATCAGCGGTTTCAACAGGGAAACATGGAATGTCCTGGGTATTTTTAAGAAGGGAGGCAACTGAAGTCTGTAAGCAACAGGATTGATGACTTGTTCAATCTTGAAAGGACCGATATAGCGAGGTGCAAACTTCATACTGGGAACTCTTAATCTCAAATTCTTCGTGGATAACCATACCCGATCACCCACCTTGAGAGCAGGAACTGCTCGACGCTTCTTATCCGCAAACTTCTTGTACCTGAACGATGCCTTGAGCAGAGCTGATCGTACGCTCTTCCAGATATTGGCAAACTGATGCAAGGTGATATCCACTGCGGGAACAGAAGTTGCTGGAAGCGGTTGGAACTCAGGGACTTTAGGGTGGAATCCAAAGTTAGTGAAGAATGGTGTTGAAGCAGATGAAGAATGATACTGGTTGTTATGACAGAACTCGGCCCAGGGAAGTAATTGAACCCAGTCATCTTGAGAGGAGGACACATAGATGCGGAGGAAGGCCTCCAAGTCCTGATTCACCCTCTCGGTTTGACCATTGGTCTGAGGATGGTAAGCCGTGGAAAACTTTAGCTTGACTTGGAGGACTTGACATAAACTTCGCCAGAATTTGGCTGTGAATTGAACTCCTCGATCTGAGATAATTTCTTCAGGAAGACCGTGGAGTCGGAAGATCTCTTGTATGAATACTTGAGCCAACTTGGAAGCTGACGGAAGACCGGTGAGAGGAATGAAGTGTGCCATCTTGGTGAACCGGTCAACTACCACCCAGATGGTATTGAACTTGTTGCACATGGGTAAATCTGTAATAAAATCCATCGACAAATGGGTCCAAGGTCGACGGGGAACAGATAGTGGAACCAGTTGCCCCGCAGGCGACTGGCGGGATACCTTATGTTGAGCACACTTTGGACAAGATGCAATAAACTCCAAGACGTCCTTTTTCAGAGTTGGCCACCAATAGGACCTAGAGATAAACTCCACGGTTTTTTGGATACCTGTATGTCCGGCAAAACGGGAAGCATGGGCCCAATGCATGAGCTTCTTCCTTAGCATCGGTTTCACAAAACTTTTCCCTGATGGGGGCGTAGAGTCCATCCCTACCGTGGAGAATGCCAACGGATTTATAATAGGATGCTTGTCTGAAGACTCTGACTCATTTTCTTGCTCCCATGAGCGGGAAAGGGCATCGGCCTTGCGATTCTGAGAGCCCGGACAGAACTGGAGTTTAAAGTCGAACCTGGAAAAGAAAAGTGCCCATCTGGCCTGACGAGGGTTGAGACATTGTGCGCCTTTCAGATATAACAGGTTCTTGTGGTCTGTAAGTATGGTGATTGAATGAGAAGCTCCCTCCAACAGATACCTCCACTCTTCTAGAGCGAGCTTGATGGCTAGCAACTCCTGGTCGCCAATGGCATAGTTGCGCTCAGCTGGGGAGAACTTCCGGGAGAAGAAACTGCAAGGGTGTAAATGGCCATCTTTAGCCCTCTGAGATAACACCGCTCCTACTCCAACGGAGGAGGCATCCACCTCTAAGATGAAAGGAGAGTCGATGTCAGGCTGTTTCAGAACAGGCGCAGAGATGAACCTTTGTTTTAAAAGATGAAATGCTTGCATGGCTTCTTCAGACCACTTGGACGGGTTAGCACCCTTCTTAGTGAAAGCAGTAATAGGCGCCACAATAGTGGAAAAGTCTCGTATAAACTTTCGGTAATAGTTGGCGAACCCTAAGAACCTCTGGACCCCTTTGAGGGTTAAGGGTACCGGCCAATTTTGGATTGCTTGTAGTTTCTCAGGATCCATCTCTAGTCCGGAACCGGACACAATGTACCCTAGAAACGGAATGGACTTGACTTCAAAGACGCATTTTTCTAATTTGCAATAGAGATGATTGACACGGAGACGGGACAGAACCTCTTTAACCCAAAAACGATGTTCCTCTAAATCGTTGGCAAAAATGAGGATATCGTCTAGATAGACCACGACATGATGGTATAGAATGTCTCTGAAGATCTCATTGACAAAATGCTGGAAGACAGCTGGAGCATTGCTCAATCCGAAGGGCATGACGAGGTACTCATAATGTTCGTCACGGGTGTTAAAGGCGGTCTTCCACTCGTCACCCTCACGGATCCGGATGAGATTGTATGCACCTCTCAAGTCCAGCTTTGTAAAGATGGTAGCTCCGCTAACTCTGTCAAAGAGCTCAGTAATCAGGGGTAAAGGATAACGGTTCTTGATGGTAATGTCGTTCAAACCTCTGTAGTCGATGCACGGCCACAGACCACCATCTTTCTTTTTTACAAAAAAGAAGCCTGCGCCGGCTGGGGAAGAAGAAGGTCGAATGAACCCCTTTGCTAGGTTCTCTTTAATGTATTCCTCCATAGAATGCGTCTCAGGCAGAGACAACGGATAAGTTCGGCCTCGAGGTGGAACCTTCCCTGGAACGAGATCAATCGGGCAGTCCCATTCTCTATGAGGAGGAAGGATATCAGCAGAAGCTTTACTGAACACATCCGTGAAATCTTGATATGGAGGAGGTGGAACATCAGACGACCTGGGGGAGGAAGAACAGACAGGCAATACTTTAAACAAACATGTCTCAGCACAGGAGGAACCCCATGCCAGGATTTGCGTAGTCGTCCAATCAATTGTAGGATTGTGAAGACGGAGCCATGGAAGGCCCAGGACCACAGGATGTGTGGCTCTTGGAATCACTAAAAAAGAAATAAGTTCGGAATGAAGAACTCCCACTCTCAGACGAACTGGTAGAGTCCTTAAAGAAATAACTGCATCAAAAATTTTGCTGCCATCCACGGCAGTTAAAGAAATGGACGAAGGAAGTCTCTCGGTGGGTAGGGACCACCGTTTAACATAGGCTTCGGTAATAAAGTTCCCAGCTGCTCCGGAATCAAGGAGGGCAATGACGTTCCGATAACGTTGAGCAACTTGAAGCGAGACTGGGAGATTACAATCTTGAGGAGATGGAGAGGAGATCATTACTCCTAGCCGTCCCTCTCCTTGGCGAGCTAGGATTTGGAGTTTCCCGGACGTTTGGGACAGGCATTAATGGTGTGAGACGGAGCTGCACAATAAAGACAGAGAGACTCGGAGAGACGTCTTCGGCGCTCAGCAGGAGTTAAACGGGAACGGACAATTTGCATGGGCTCATCTTTAGTTGGTGACAGTTGGCGAGGAGGAGGAGCAGAAGATTTTGGAGCAGATGATCTTCCACGCTCAGTTGCTCTCTCTCTGAAACGTAAATCAACTTTCGTGCAGAGTGAGATTAGCTCGTCTAACTTAGAGGGTAAGTCTCTGGTAGCTAACTCATCTTTAATACGCTCAGATAAGCCATGCCAGAATGCAGCATACAGGGCCTCGTCGTTCCATGCCAGTTCGGATGCCAGGATCTGGAACTGTATCAGATATTGTCCTACAGTACGTGACCCCTGGCGTAAACGGAGAATCTCGGATGAAGCTGAGGTTACCCGGCCTGGCTCGTCGAAGATGCGCCTGAATGTTGACACGAATGCAGTGTAAGAAGATAGCAGGGTGTCGGACCTCTCCCATAACGGTGATGCCCAATCAAGGGCTGAGCCACTGAGAAGAGAAATAATGTAGGCAATTTTTGTACGGTCACTGGGAAAATTGCCAGGTTGTAGCTCAAACTGAATCTCACACTGGTTGAGAAATCCCCTGCAGAATCTTGGAGATCCGTCAAATTTTGCTGGCGTTGGAAGATGAAGACGTGGAGCAGAAATGGGTAAGGTGGGTGGGGTTATAGCTGGAGTCACTGTGGTTGACGCACCAGACGCGCCTGATCCACGGAGAGTTGTCTGAATCCCATCCAGCCGAGTAGAGAGATCCTGGAGACAGCGGATGATGTGGCCCTGTGCAGCCTCCTGATGTTCTAGTCGGGCTGCCAGTTCTTGCATCGGCCTGGCCGCTTGATCCTGGTCTCCGGCTGGATTCATTAGGTCAGTGCTTACTGTCACAACTGAGGGCCTGAGCTGACGGGAGGCAGCCTCAGTTGTAGGGGCTGAGATGTACCGGAACCTGGGAGGTTGTATCAGACCCCTGGACATGTAAGTAACATGAAGAAGAACCGCCCGAAGGCGTGACCACGACAACTTGAATAAAAGTCAATGATGTTTATGTATGACAAACTCCATGCATCACAGTAGCAGTAAAAGAAACATAAAATCAGCAGAGAAATAATACAGTTCCTGGGTACTACAGGGTGGCAGGGGCCACAGAGCTCTGGTAGTATGAGACAGTTCTTATTATCTGCGAGTTGGAAAGTCCTTACCAGGCCTGACTGTAGCAATGAAGAAAGCCCAGGATCGTACCAGCTGGTGTTCCAGGGAAAGCTGGACTGCTGTAAATAAAATAGCTGCTGTGAGTTCTGGTTGGAACCAGACAGATGTTGGCACGGAGTGGATACTGGCTGGAACCAGTTAAATAATAAATGAAGCTTGAGAGCGATGCAATATGAATGAAATGTAGAGTTTGAGAGCGGAGAAATAATAATACCGGTGGAGAGTGGTAAACTGTAGAAAGGACACCGGCCCTTTAAGAGAAGCTGTACTCTGCTGGAAGCTGGGCTGGAAGCAGGTAATGTTGTAGCTGGAAACAGATGAATCCACAATGGATCGGAGAGTCAGGCTACACCGCAGATGGAATGCTGGTGCGGGTCTCTATGGTGGAAGTCTTGAGACAGGAGCTGGAACCTGGAAGACAATCACAGGAGAGAGACAAACAGGAACTAGGTTTGACAACCAAAGCACTGACGCCTTCCTTGCTCAGGCACAGTGTATTTATACCTGCAGCAAGGAAGGGATTGGCTAGGCAATTATGCAGATTATCAATACTGAGAACAGATTGGTGGAAATGATCAGCTGACAGAATCCAAGATGGCTGCGCCCATGCAGACACTTGGAGGGAAGTTTGGTTTGTAATCCATGTGGTAATGAAAACGGTAATGGCGGCGCCGACCACCGGAGACAGGAGGCGCCAAGCTGACAGGTGCACATCCAACCACGCGGACACAGCGGAGGCCGCGGCTGACGTAATCGCCACTCAGACACTCTGCATGCAGAAGCTCAGGGACGGCGGCGGAGGCCGCGGAAGACGCCATGCCAGGTGTAATATGGCGTTTACTGTGACAGCGTCTCAGAGTGACAGGAGAGGATACAGGAATGTAAACATCAGGATAACAGATGGGATCCGGTCCTGGAGCGCTGAGCCAGCCTTAGGAGGCATCTGATGGGTAAGAAATGGCGTCCAGATACCCGGATCGTGACACAGTATACCGTATATTCCCTCTAGTACAGCATACCGTATATTCCCTCTAGTACAGCATACCGTATATTCCCTATAGTACAGCATACCGTATATTCCCTCTAGTACAGCATACCGTATATTCCCTATAGTACAGCATACCGTATATTCCCTCTAGTACAGCATACCGTATATTCCCTATAGTACAGTATACCGTATAAATTCCCTCTAGTACAGTATACCGTATATTCCCTCTAGTACAGTATACCGTATATCCCCTCTAGTACAGCATACCGTATATTCCCTATAGTACAGTATACCGTATATTCCCTATAGTACAGCATACCGTATATTCCCTATAGTACAGCATACCGTATATTCCCTCTAGTACAGTATACTTTATATTCCCTATAGTACAGTATACCGTATATTCCCTCTAGTACAGTATACCGTATATTCCCTCTAGTACAGCATACCGTATTTCCCCTCTAGTACAGCATACCGTATATTCCCTCTAGTACAGTATACCGTATATTCCCTATAGTACAGTATACCGTATATTCCCTATAGTACAGCATACCGTATATTCCCTATAGTACAGTATACCGTATATTCCCTATAGTACAGCATACCGTATATTCCCTCTAGTACAGCATACTGTATATTCCCTCTAGTACAGCATACCGTATATTCCCTATAGTACAGCATACCGTATATTCCCCCTAGTACAGCATACCGTATATCCCCTCTAGTACAGCATACCGTATATCCCCTATAGTACAGTATACAGTATATTCCCTATAATACAGTATACAGTATATTCCCTCTAGTACAGTATACCGTGTATTCCCTATAGTACAGTATACCATATATTCCCTCTAGTACAGCATACCGTATATTCCCTATAGTACAGCATACCGTATATTCCCTATAGTACAGCATACCGTATATTCCCTATAGTACAGTATACCGTATATTCCCTATAGTACAGTATACCGTATATTCCCTATAATACAGTATACAGTATATTCCCTCTAGTACAGTATACCGTGTATTCCCTATAGTACAGTATACCATATATTCCCTCTAGTACAGCATACTGTATATTCCCCCTAGTACAGCATACCGTATATCCCCTCTAGTACAGCATACCGTATATTCCCTCTAGTACAGCATACCGTATATTCCCTCTAGTACAGTATACCGTATATTCCCTCTAGTACAGTATACAGTATATTCCCTATAGTACAGTATACCGTATATTCCCTATTGTACAGTATACCGTATATTCCCTCTAGTACAGTATGCTGTATATCCCCTCTAGTACAGCATACCGTATATTCCCTCTAGTACGGTATACCGTATATTCCCTCTAGTACAGTATACCGTATATCCTCTATAGTACAGTATACCGTATATCCTCTATAGTACAGTATATTCCCTATAGTACAGTATACCATATATTCCCTCTAGTACAGTATACCGTATATTCCCTCTAGTACAGTATACCGTATATCCTCTATAGTACAGTATACAGTATATTCCCTATAGTACAGGATACCATATATTCCCTCTAGTACAGTATACCGTATATTCCCTATAGTACAGCATAACGTATATTCCCTCTAGTACAGCATACCGTATATTCCCTCTAGTACAGTATACCGTATATTCCCTCTAGTACAGTATACCTTATATTCCCTCTAGTACAGTATACCGTATATTCCCTCTAGTACAGCATACCGTATATTCCCTACAGAACAGTATACCGTTGTCAAAGTCAGAAAAATATCACGCTGCACGTTGCCATATATGCACTTCATGCGTGTGCACGCTACATATTTAATCAAAATAATGGATTTTATAAGTTAATATTCCCCTGAGTTCAGCAAAGTATGGTATATTAAAGATGGCTCTTTGACCTTAGAGATTCCCCAAACAATAGCTTGCATGTTGGGAGGGCTTCACGTGTTCTTATGCATAGTTAAGCACAGGAATAGTAATTGAAGATTAATTGTATTCCAAATCAGTATCTTTCCCGCAGACGGAGTACAATAGCCTTTAATTACACTGAGCTTTGAGACTCAATGAGGAGGGCCAACACCTGTGTTTACAAATGGGCTTAGGGTTTGTCTCCAGAAGAATGATTGCTGAGATGTCATTGTCTCAACTGAAAGTGGACATCATGAATATCGAACAAAACCCAGAGACAGGGTTTTGTTTTGTATTCGCCAAACAATAGCTTCCCACAAGACAGGAATGTGTTAGTCATCATCCATCGTTTTGCATAACCAAGGCCACTGATACAGCTAGCTCACATACTGTGAAAGACACACTTTCTGTGGTTGACACACCCCCACAGCTGGAATGCAGGTATGATATTATCCACTGGAAATCACAGGGCTCACTCACTCACACAGCTACCTGGCACCCAGCAGCATGGCTGCTTCATCCCCAGGACTGACCTCCAAGCAAAAGGCTAAGTATTGAATTCACATGGCTAGATACAGATTGCTTTAAGGTCAATGGTGCTGGTTTAAATAGGATATTGTAACTTGTTTGTGTGATAGATCTGGGAATCTGTGATGGTAGCTGGGACATTAGACAACCTGTAGCATAGCATTTGTGGTATTTGTTTGCCTATGGTGATTTAAAATAGATTGTGCTGGTTTGTTATAATATATCTTGTCAATCATGAATACCGCCATGCAGTTACTTGTGAATATGGGTTTTGTAGCAATGGCAGGCTGATATGTGTGGTTACATTGTGATCTGGTCTTGTGATAATTCATATAGCATAGCCAGCATACCATATGCTCTGGTTATTGAGATACTGAGTTTGTTTGGAATGTGAAATTGAATAAGATGGTTCTAGGAAGTTGGATTGGAATGTGGAATAAGATTAGTTGGTTAGTAAGAAATGGCTGCTGCTGGGTGTTTTCCCCTCCCCCTTTCAACCATGTGTTGCAGTCTTTGGAATCATGGGAGTTTTCCCAAAATGGAGTCTAGCTTCTATCCCATGCGGTATTCAGCATTGACAAACTGCGCAGCGATTGTCTCTCACATGTGTAGGTTTATCTGCAACCATATTGTCTCTTATTTAATGTTATAAGCCATTCTCTCTCTCCTTCCCCTTTTAAAAGTAATTGTGTCTTTATTGTATTTTATGTGTAGTAACTTGGTTAGATATTCTATGTTATTTTGGTAGTGTATAGCTTGTATTGTATTATTCTTTTTGAACGTTCATTCTCTCACTAAAGGCGTTAGAACCTTAGACCGGTATTTGATTGATTATTATAAATGCATAAAGGTTCTCAGAGCGTCATAGTCGCTCATACAGCTTTTAAGCTAACAAGGTTACACTGCATTACATCTACACATTGTCACTGCACAAATGTTTACAGTATAAGTACATTCCTTAAGGTATAGTTAAGGGCGTACCCTTGCGGTACTTTTTGCGCCAATTGCGTACTGTGTTCTTTAACCTTTAACGCAGTGGTTCTCAAACTCGGTCCTCAGGACCCCACACGGTTCACGTTTTCCATGTCACCCAGCAGGTGCACTGTGTATCACCAACTGTCACATTTTAAAAATCTACAGGTGACCTGCAAAACATGAACCGTGTGGGGTCCTGAGGACCGAGTTTGAGAACCTGTGCTTTAACGTGTTTTTAATAGGACAAATATTATATCCATTGTCAATTGGGAGCTCCTCCGGTCTTCACATATCTGCACTAGGTAACTTCAGCAGACATTATCGGTCAGCAAAGAGTGGAAGGTAGTATCCCTCGTTAAACCGTTTGGAGGTCGGGGATACTGCAGTGCTGACCAGTTAATTGTCTGCTTCACTTGGTAAGGAGTGCTGAGGGAATTCGGGAACTGGAAGGTAGGAACAGTACGTTATTGTCTTTGAAAATCTGTTTTTTTTTTATTTCTATTTGGTGCCAACTACACACGCAGATTGGATGGTTTATCTGTTTAAGTAGGTTTAAAAGTACATTTAAAAGTTGCTGCATAGCCTTGACATAGTTTTTTTTTAAAACTCAGGCCTAGAATAACTTTAGGAGTTTGAATGATGACTTTCTTTGTGACAAGAGGCCGCATGGTCTGTCCACCATTTTGTGTGGCCCTCATGGAGGTGAAAGGGGGAGGAGCAGCGGCCATTTTGGGAAGGTCACATTTTTATATTTTTTCCCTAAGCGGCTGATTTTCAGTTGACTCAGGAAATAATCAGCCATCCATTGTCAAAAAGAAATCATCATTTAATGAGTTTTTTTTAATGCATTTATTTAATCTATATCATAGTCAATCATAAGTAATAGTGATTGGTACTTATATGTATTATCTATATGCGTGTGCTTACATCAATGTATGTTATTAGATTAAATTTAGAATTGCATGTTCATTTGTGTAATTTTCACATCTCACCTTCCTGTTTGCCGTTTCACAATTTGATAACGTGCTAAGAGAGATTTGTTGCTATTTAGTAGTTAAAGAGTAAAAGTAATACATTAAGGGGTAATTTGTAAAGCACGCACACAGCTTTGCCTAAAGATACAAGGAAAGACCTGTGTGGTGTTCGGTAGATGATCACAGTTAAAGATCAGCTACCTTGATAAACGTGTTAATTGTGTTACGGTGGATATCTGCCTTGCGTACACGTGTCTCTAACAAAAGGCTGAGACTCGCGTACGCAACCCAAAGGCCGACGCACGCAGTGTATATTACGCAACGGAGCGTCCGGGTATGCCCACGTAACTCAAATCACACGATAGTGTTATTTTAACAGGCGAAAAGGTGGCAACGCGATAAATAGCGCAAGTCGATGTTAGTGTCCGAAATTTAAGCTAATAGATCCTTCTCCAATTTACAACTCATCTGGTCTAAAGGAAAGAAATTTCTGCGCAGAAATAGAAATAGAAACAAAAGTGTACATGTGGTGAGTGAGTGTTTGCATATATAAGTTCTACAATTTTTGAGGTTGAACCACAAGAAGTCGAGTTCTCGTGAGGTACATACATGTAAGTGACGTGCATGGTGGCTAGGGAGGCATCCCTTGTTAAACATATAAAGAGCATTAGAGTGTAGCAGACCAGGAGGTCATACTGTAGCAGACCAGGAGGTCAGACCAGGGGGTCTTATAACAGACCAGGAGGTCTAGGTACAGCAGACAAAGAAGTCCGCTATAGAGACAAGTAGCCCAACACCAGGAAGGGTTGGTGCGAGAACCATATAGGCCATAAAGCTCAGGCTGAAGGAATTCGCAGCTGCTGAATGTCGATTCCGTTGGTCGCTCCGTACATAAGATTAGTTGCTTATGTGCTGAACGATTGTACCGCACGTAATTGTGTGCATTAGTTAGTAATCTGACCCAGTACCATTTGCGTACGAAAGGGGTCATAAACGCTATTTGTACATTCTGACGTGATTTGTGTAATTTTTTATTTTCTAAAGGGAAGTTCGCTGGTCACTCAGGAATTATCCAACAACCAACAGTTACTGGAAAGGGTTAATGCTCTGCGGATCACACTCACATGTTCCAGTAAACAAAGGTTCATAGGGGCCCTGGGTCGAGTACGCCAGCACTAGGGCAGTGTGTAGGTCGTATTGGTCGGCGTGGGCGAGTGAGTGGGGTACTCGGTAAACCGCCACCGTCGGCCTATCCTGAACATCTTGGTTTTTGTAAGGGTTCACTGAAGACCCTGATTAAGGTCAGAGGTAGTGAAAGCAACACCTGCAAGTTATGGAGGCCAGTTGTTCAGGTAGGGGGCGATCAACCTCGGTTCGGGTTGATTTAGTAAACCGACCAATCGGGTCGGCAAGGTACGTAATGTGTGAAAAATACGGTTCACACACAGAGGTTTTATGTGATGAATGGGAAAGAATGACTGTACATGACGGGGAGAAGTTCCCAAGAGTAGGCAGCTTTAGCCCAGATGTGTTACTAAATCTAAGGAGAAGGATATGTCTCATTAAATCAGCAAAGAGACAAGTTAAACATTTTGATTGTTTACAGTTATGGCAACAGGAAAGTGAATTGCAAAGAGAGTTAACTGACATATCTGACTCTTATCTTGGGAGGAGAGACATGGCAATGGAGAGGATTATGGTTGCGGAGAAAGGCACAATGTTGAACAATAAAAACGCACTTAGCAACTGTATTATAGATGATAAGAATAAGTGTAATAAACATAACAATGATAATTGTAATACTGTTAAATGTACAACTATTAACCTATGCAAGTTGCACCCCATGTCAAACTTCCCTCAGGAATACAAGCAAGAAAGTGAGCCCAGCCCGATGTCGGCACCCCTTCCAGCAGCCATCACACAAGACATCCAGGTGGACGCGACCAAATCGGTAAAGGCAATAATCAAACCCCCTAACGGAGGGTCAGGTGAGGTCGTGTCCACAGGTACGTACAATGTTTTATATCACGCACAAACAAATGTACCCCATATTGTAAGACCAAAACAAGGTGATGTAATTGAGTTTAGTCCTGTCAGGGTGATCACAGTCCCCAATGGGAAGACTGACGATCAGGGAACCATTCCCGTTCAGGACAGTGCAATGCGCCATCCCTGGTCCCGGACAGAATTGAGATCAATCATGTCTGATTTCCCAGATCCTAGGAAAGATCTAAGTGTATGATCAAAGATTCACAGAAGGTATATCAACTCCCTAGACAACGACATAATCATGGTATCCAAGGAATCAGGTAGGTACAGGGAAAGCGGTTGATGGTGATGAGCATCCAAGCGTTTGAGGAGGCATCAAATCAACCAAGACCCCATTTCACTGACACTTGGAGGAAGCCCAGGGTTTGTTATCATTGTAGAAGAGAAGGGCATTATGCCAGTAACTGCAACAGCCCACATAAAGTCAGACCCCCTAGACATGAATATGAGCATGAATATGACACACCAAATTATAAAAGGTGATCATTAGGACTGATGGTAAGCCAGAGGTAACAGTTAATAAATTGGGAGGTCATTCCCTGAAGACACAGGAATGACCGGGTGAAACGTTGTAAATGTATCTGTGAAATGTTTCTTTTCTCTCCCCATCTCTGACGATTATTGATAGGACTCAAACATTGCATATCTGCTTGGTCTTTGCAGAAGTCTACCAAACCCCAGCATGACCTATCCGCATCAATGTATCCTGGCCAGATACAGAGGGTGGAGTATGGAGGTGCTGGTGGGAGGGACTGCGCAAGGAAACCATTGGACATGTAGATATGACAGCCTGATGATCTGACAATGTTTTAAAATGTTTGAAAAATGTTTTTTTTCCTGTTGTTGTTTATTGATGTGTTATGTTATATATATATATATATATATATATATATGAATTGTTCTCTCTCTCTTTTTTTTTTTTTTTTGTTTTCTCTCTTCTCACTCATGTTTTCATGTTTTAAAGATGGTATGTCACACATCAGTTAGACAAATGGTAATGCAAGATTTTTGCTCCTTACAGAAAGATCGCTGGTTTGGAAGGAATATTGCATCACCGGAATGTTCGTTTGGAAGACTGAGAGACAGCACCTTTGAGATGACAGCAGAACGAGAAGAACAACAAGACTAGAGAACTAATTATCGTAACAAGTTTCTCTCCCCCTCAAACTGTTTTCCTGTACCCCCATTACAAATTTTTCCTTTTTTTCCTCCTGTAAGATGGACTTGCCCCAAGAGACTGTGATACGGATTTTCCTGTTGACCATGATGTTGACCAGAGCAGTCTGTTCCGGCGAGAGTACCATGGAGGTCGAGAAAGGTTCCGATGACTGAGACGGAGGTGTAAATTTCCAATAGCAACACAACCACCAAGCAAAGGCGAGTACCGGAAACGATCTAGCAGCCATGTTATTTGTAAACATTGTTAGCTGAAAAGAGAACTGTATCTGTAGACTCTGTGACAGTGTAGTAGAGGATGGGTGCAACAAGAAATGCCAATCCAGTTTTAATATCCACATGGACCGGCATCCATTGAGTGACTATCACTCCTTAGTGGGTAAAGTGTTAAATCAGACAGATTGTTGGGTATGCTCTCAAGTACCTCAAGGTCATAGCAAATCAGGATTAGTACCATTTCCTTTAACGATAGGGGAGGTACTTGAGCTAAGTGGTGGGAGGCCGGTGGACAGGAGGTTTAATATCTCCAGTCCTCCTAGTTTGAAGCTCCACCAATATCATGTGGATAGGTCCCTAGTATGTTTTAACATTTCCAATCCCCGAAAGCCGGGAAATTGGGAAGTGTCATGGAGTAACCAAACCATGACCTTTTCATATAGAGCAGATAGAATGCCTACAGATACAGAGCTTGTACGCCACATAGCCGGTAAGGAAAAATCTTTCCGATATAGGTATACCCTAGGAAATAGGATCATGAGAGTTGGAGAGGTATCACCAGGATACTGTGCACATATCATACAAACAGATACGTGTACTAGACAGATGGGAGAATTAGGGTTAGGAGGTTTCACATGGAAGATGTGTAATATGGTAATGTCCTACTCCGTCCCATATGTTCTCCCCGATGATGCATATTTCATATGCGGGAGGAAGGCGTATAAGTGGCTTGCCCCAAACTCTGAAGGATTGTGTTATATTGGAAAAGTACTGCCTGAGGTAATGACTGTATCACATGCCAAAATGAAAGATATACACCGTGTTGCCCAAGCTCCTTATACTCATACTCATTACGAGCACGTAGTTAAAAGGCAACTGACAGAAAGGACAGAGCATTCGGCCTCTGACATGATTCATGAATCCACCGGGATTCAGGTTCTACTTGCGCTAGATTTCACCCGCACCGCTAGAGGCGTGCTGAACTATAGATATATATCTGCGCTCGCAAATTTGTTAGACAATATCACTGAAATGTATGATGACACTTTTAGGTATACTGGAAGGGAGCTTCAAGCTTATAAAACAGAACTGGTACAGCATAGAATGGTTCTTAATTACCTCACAGTAGTGACAGGCGGATATTGTGTCACACTGGCAACGCAGTACGGCGTGAAATGCTGCACATATATTACGAATAGCACCGAGGACCCGGTCGAGGTCATAGACCAAAAGATGGATGACATTCTCCAATTAAAGTGGGAATTTCGCAGGAGACACAATCTCACCCTTGCTGCTGTGGGTAATGAGCTGACTGGTTGGGTGTCATGGTTGAACCCGCGAAATTGGTTCTCTGGTTTAGGAGAATGGGCTCAAGGAGTCATAATGGATGTTGGGAAGTTTCTCCTATGTATCTTAGGTGTTGTCATATCGATTGGCTTGATATTTAGATGCGGTCAGGCTTTAATGAAGTGCAAACGTAGTACCAGGGTAATGAGTCTAAGGAGTGAGGAAATTGTAATTCCAATGGATTTGATCTATGACCCAACGGTAGAGACAATGATGTGATGAAAATGCGATTATACGATCCGTTTCTTTCACCTGTTTCTCCGTTTTCTCCAAAGTAAAAAGACCCACTTGGACGAGGAATTTGACGAGCCTGTATACAGACAACTGATGGATTAAAGAAGAAGTTTTGACAACCTTGTACACAGATAATTGATGAACTATGCCATAGACCCCCAGTTTCCCTAGAAATTTTAAATTTACGCTAGCCCAACACTTTTGTAAGTCTATGGACATTGACAAAGCTTTTTGCTCGCACTTTTTGGCAAAAGCCCAAAGAAGACTGCATTCAACAGACACCAGACAAGACTTCAACCGACAAATGTTCATTAACCTGACATAGAATACCACTGCATTTACCATAATTGTTTCTTATCTTCATCTCTACAACCTTCAGGTAAAGCACACACATAGGCGATAGGGAATACCGGCACAGATATCAGCACTCACATATTCCCCCAATCATGTATCATCAACTAAAATGTGCTCCCCCATTTTGTTACAACTAAAAGCCGAAAAGAGCTCGGTAAAGTTTGACAGCCCATCCACAGACCCTTAATACGGGATAAGAAGGAATTCAAATGTATACTTCGCAATACCTCGAAGCTTGATTTAAAACACGTACGGCACGATGATACATGACCCCCCCAAACATGGATTCATACACACATGCTTCTGCTATCTCACTAGGTCATACCTTTTTCCCACCTTCTTCTCTCCTCCCTTACCCAATCATAGAAATGTATTTACATATGACATATATTTTTCTCTTTTTGAACTGTTTTAGGAAGTGGCAGTTATTGGTGACTGCCAAAGGGTAGACTGTCAAAGTCAGAAAAATATCACGCTGCACGTTGCCATATATGCACTTCATGCGTGTGCACGCTACATATTTAATCAAAATAATGGATTTTATAAGTTAATATTCCCCTGAGTCCAGCAGGTATCAGTGGGTCTCAAATGGCTCTTTGACCTTAGAGATTCCCCAAACAATAGTTTGCATGTTGGGAGGGCTTCACGTGTTCTTATGCATAGTTAAGCACAGGAATAGTAATTGAAGATTAATTGTATTCCAAATCAGTATCTTTCCCGCAGACGGAGTACAATAGCCTTTAATTACACTGAGCTTTGAGACTCAATGAGGAGGGCCAACACCTGTGTTTACAAATGGGCTTAGGGTTTGTCTCCAGAAGAATGATTGCTGAGGTGTCATTGTCTCAACTGAAAGTGGACATCATGAATATCGAACAAAACCCAGAGACAGGGTTTTGTTTTGTATTCGCCAAACAATAGCTTTCCACAAGACAGGAATGTGTTGGTCATCACCCAACATTTTGCATAACCAAGCTCACATGCTCAGCTCCCTGATACAAGACAGCCCACATACTGTGAAAGACACACTTCCTGTGGTTGACACACCCCCACAGCTGGAATGCAGGTATGATATTATCCACTGGAAATCACAGGGCTCACTCACTCACAAAGCTACCTGGCACCCAGCAGCATGGCTGCTTCATCCCCAGGACTGACCTCCAAGCGAAAGGCTAAGTATTGAATTCACATGGCTAGATACAGATGGCTTTAAGGTCAATGGTGCTGGTTTAAATAGGATATTGTAACTTGTTTGTGTGATAGATCTGGGAATCTGTGATGGTAGCTGGGACATTAGACAACCTGTAGCATAGCATTTGTGGTATTTGTTTGCCTATGGTGATTTAAAATAGATTGTGCTGGTTTGTTATAATATATCTTGTCAATCATGAATACCGCCATACAGTTACTTGTGAATATGGGTTTTGTAGCAATGGCAGGCTGATATGTGTGGTTACATTGTGATCTGGTCTTGTGATAATTCATATAGCATAGCCAGCATACCATATGCTCTGGTTATTGAGATACTGAGTTTGTTTGGAATGTGAAATTGAATAAGATGGTTCTAGGAAGTTGGATTGGAATGTGGAATAAGATTAGTTGGTTAGTAAGAAATGGCTGCTGCTGGGTGTTTTCCCCTCCCCCTTTCAACCATGTGTTGCAGTCTTTGGAATCATGGGAGTTTTCCCAAAATGGAGTCTAGCTTCTATCCCATGCGGTATTCAGCATTGACAAACTGCGCAGCGATTGTCTCTCACATGTGTAGGTTTATCTGCAACCATATTGTCTCTTATTTAATGTTATAAGCCATTCTCTCTCTCCTTCCCCTTTTAAAAGTAATTGTGTCTTTATTGTATTTTATGTGTAGTAACTTGGTTAGATATTCTATGTTATTTTGGTAGTGTATAGCTTGTATTGTATTATTCTTTTTGAACGTTCATTCTCTCACTAAAGGCGTTAGAACCTTAGACCGGTATTTGATTGATTATTATAAATGCATAAAGGTTCTCGGAGCGTCATAGTCGCTCATACAGCTTTTAAGCTAACAAGGTTACACTGCATTACATCTACACATTGTCACTGCACAAATGTTTACAGTATAAGTACATTCCTTAAGGTATAGTTAAGGGCGTACCCGTGCGGTACTTTTTGCGCCAATTGCGTACTGTGTTCTTTAACCTTTAACATGTTTTTAATAGGACAAATATTATATCCATTGTCACCGTATATTCCCTCTAGTACAGCATACCGTATATTCCCTCTAGTACAGTATACAGTATATCCCCTATAGTACAGTATACAGTATATTCCCTCTAGTACAGCATACCGTATATTCCCTATAGTACAGCATACCGTATATTCCCTCTAGTACAGCATACCGTATATCCCCTCTAGTACAGTATACCGTATATTCCCTCTAGTACAGTATACAGTATATTCCCTCTAGTACAGCATACCGTATATTCCCTCTAGTACAGCATACCGTATATCCCCTATAGTACAGTATACCGTATATTCCCTCTAGTACAGTATACAGTATATTCCCTCTAGTACAGCATACCATATATCCCCTCTAGTACAGCATACCGTATATTCCCTCTAGTACAGTATACAGTATATTCCCTACAGTACAGCATACCGTATATTCCCTCTAGTACAGTATACCGTATATTCCCTCTAGTACAGCATACCGTATATTCCCTCTAGTACAGTATACCGTATATTCCCTCTAGTACAGCATACCGTATATCCCCTATAGTACAGTATACAGTATATTCCCTATAGTACAGCATACCGTATATTCCCTCTAGTACAGCATACCGTATATCCCCTCTAGTACAGCATACCGTATATTCCCTCTAGTACAGCATACCGTATATTCCCTCTAGTACAGTATAAAGTATATTCCCTCTAGTACAGTATACCGTATATTCCCTCTAGTACAGTATACCGTATATCCCCTATAGTACAGTATACAGTATATTCCCTCTAGTACAGTATACCGTATATTCCCTCTAGTACAGTATACAGTATATTCCCTCTAGTACAGTATACTGTATATTCCCTCTAGTACAGAATACCGTATATTCCCTCTAGTACAGTATACCGTATATTCCCTCTAGTACAGCATACCGTATATTCCCTCTAGTACAGTATACCGTATATTCCCTCTAGTACAGCATACCGTATATATCCCCTATAGTACAGTATACAGTATATTCCCTATAGTACAGCATACCGTATATTCCCTCTAGTACAGCATACCGTATATTCCCTCTAGTACAGTATACCGTATATTCCCTCTAGTACAGTATACCGTATATCCCCTATAGTACAGTATACAGTATATTCCCTATAGTACAGCATACCGTATATTCCCTCTAGTACAGCACACCGTATATTCCCTCTAGTACAGCATACCGTATATCCCCTCTAGTACAGCATACCGTATATTCCCTCTAGTTCAGCATACCGTATATTCCCTCTAGTACAGCATACCGTATATTCCCTCTAGTACAGTATAAAGTATATTCCCTCTAGTACAGTATACCGTATATTCCCTCTAGTACAGTATACCGTATATCCCCTATAGTACAGTATACAGTATATTCCCTCTAGTACAGTATACCGTATATTCCCTCTAGTACAGTATACAGTATATTCCCTCTAGTACAGTATACAGTAAATTCCCTCTAGTACAGTATACCGTATATCCCCTATAGTACAGTATACAGTATATTCCCTCTAGTACAGTATACCGTATATTCCCTCTAGTACAGTATACCGTATATTCCCTCTAGTACAGTATACAGTAAATTCCCTCTAGTACAGTATACAGTATATTCCCTCTAGTACAGTATACCGTATATTCCCTCTAGTACAGTATACCGTATATTCCCTCTAGTACAGTAGACAGTAAATTCCCTCTAGTACAGTATACAGTATATTCCCTCTAGCACAGCATACCGTATATTCCCTCTAGTACAGTATACCGTATATTCCCTCGAGTACAGTATACCGTATATTCCCTCTAGTACAGTATACAGTAAATTCCCTCTAGTACAGTATACAGTATATTCCCTCTAGTACAGCATACCGTATATTCCCTCTAGTACAGTATACCGTATATTCCCTCTAGTACAGTATACAGTATATTCCCTCTAGTACAGCATACCGTATATTCCCTCTAGTACAGTATACCGTATATTCCCTCTAGTACAGTATACAGTATATTCCCTCTAGTACAGTATACAGTATATTCCCTCTAGTACAGTATACAGTATATTCCCTCTAGTACAGTATAGCCAGTGGCTCCTGTAAATCTATATGGCGCGATATAACCGTATTGTGCGGCACTGAGACTCGTTCTGTATATTTGGGGGATTTCTAGATGGTTGTAGATCTGTCTCCAGTAATCTTACTTTCCCCTTCCTCCTCTCTGCAGTGATCAATGACGGCCAGCAGGGGGCACAGTCCGTCTATCACCTCCATTTGCACGTGATTGGTGGCCGGCAGATGAAGTGGCCTCCGGGATAGATTCTGTGAGAGGTTCCTGGAGTCTCACAGCGGCCTCCAAATCCCAGAGACCATTAATGTGATCATAATAAACCTTCTGTAATACGTCGCTGTATAGAGGAGACATCGTCACCTCCAACCAGTCACTGAATAAAGACACGACCATAATATCCAGTATGTTCTCATTCCTGTGACCTGGTGATCAGGCTTATACATATATATATATATATATATATATATTTATAGTCATACATAGTGCAGTGTAATACATCAGACATATACAGGACCAGTGATCACAGTAACCCGGTATATGTGGCAGTAGTGCAGCCATACATAGTGCAGTGTATGTAATACATCAGACATATACAGGACCAGTGATCACAGTAACCTGGTATATGTGGCAGTAGTGCCAGCCATACATAGTGCAGTGTATGTAATACATCAGACATATACAGGACCAGTGATCACAGTAACCCGGTATATGCGGCAGTAGTGCCAGCCATACATAGTGCAGTGTATGTAATACATCAGACATATACAGGACCAGTGATCACAGTAACCCGGTATATGCGGCAGTAGTGCAGCCATACATAGTGCAGTGTAATACATCAGACATATACAGGACCAGTGATCACAGTAACCCGGTATATGTGGCAGTAGTGCAGCCATACATAGTGCAGTGTATGTAATACATCAGACATATACAGGGCCAGTGATCACAGTAACCCGGTATATGCGGCAGTAGTGCCAGCCATACATAATGCAGTGTAATACATCAGACATATACAGGACCAGTGATCACAGTAACCCGGTATATGCGGCAGTAGTGCCAGCCATACATAATGCAGTGTGTGTAATACATCAGACATATACAGAGCCAGTGATCACAGTAACCCGGTATATGCGGCAGTAGTGCCAGCCATACATAGTGCAGTGTATGTAATACATCAGACATATACAGGACCAGTGATCACAGTAACCCGGTATATGCGGCAGTAGTGCCAGCCATACATAGTGCAGTGTAATACATCAGACATATACAGGACCAGTGATCACAGTAACCCGGTATATGCGGCAGTAGTGCCAGCCATACATAATGCAGTGTGTGTAATACATCAGACATATACAGAGCCAGTGATCACAGTAACCCGGTATATGCGGCAGTAGTGCCAGCCATACATAGTGCAGTGTATGTAATACATCAGACATATACAGGACCAGTGATCACAGTAACCCGGTATATGCGGCAGTAGTGCCAGCCATACATAATGCAGTGTGTGTAATACATCAGACATATACAGAGCCAGTGATCACAGTAACCCGGTATATGCGGCAGTAGTGCCAGCCATACATAGTGCAGTGTATGTAATACATCAGACATATACAGGACCAGTGATCACAGTAACCCGGTATATGCGGCAGTAGTGCCAGCCATACATAATGCAGTGTGTGTAATACATCAGACATATACAGAGCCAGTGATCACAGTAACCCGGTATATGCGGCAGTAGTGCCAGCCATACATAATGCAGTGTGTGTAATACATCAGACATATACAGAGCCAGTGATCACAGTAACCCGGTATATGCGGCAGTAGTGCCAGCCATACATAGTGCAGTGTATATAATACATCAGACATATACAGGACCAGTGATCACAGTAACCCGGTATATGCGGCAGTAGTGCCAGCCATACATAATGCAGTGTGTGTAATACATCAGACATATACAGGACCAGTGATCACAGTAACCCGGTATATGCGGCAGTAGTACCAGCCATACATAGTGCAGTGTGTGTAATACATCAGACATATACAGGACCAGTGATCACAGTAACCCGGTATATGCGGCAGTAGTACCAGCCATACATAGTGCAGTGTGTGTAATACATCAGACATATACAGGACCAGTGATCACAGTAACCCGGTATATGCGGCAGTAGTGCCAGTCATACATAGTGCAGTGTATGTAATACATCAGACATATACAGGGCCAGTGATCACAGTAACCCGGTATATGCGGCAGTAGTGCCAGCCATACATAGTGCAGTGTATGTAATACATCAGACATATACAGGACCAGTGATCACAGTAACCCGGTATATGCGGCAGTAGTGCCAGCCATACATAGTGCAGTGTATGTAATACATCAGACATATACAGGACCAGTGATCACAGTAACCCGGTATATGCGACAGTAGTGCAGTCATACATAGTGCAGTGTATGTAATACATCAGACATATACAGGACCAGTGATCACAGTAACCCGGTATATGTGGTAGTAGTGCCAGCCATACATAGTGCAGTGTATGTAATACATCAGACATATACAGGACCAGTGATCACAGTAACCCGGTATATGTAGCAGTAGTGCCAGCCATACATAGTGCAGTGTATATAATACATCAGACATATACAGGACCAGTGATCACAGTAACCCGGTATATGCGGCAGTAGTGCCAGCCATACATAGTGCAGTGTATGTAATACATCAGACATATACAGGACCAGTGATCACAGTAACCCGGTATATGCGGCAGTAGTGCCAGCCATACATAGTGCAGTGTAATACATCAGACATATACAGGACCAGTGATCACAGTAACCCGGTATATGCGGCAGTAGTGCCAGCCATACATAGTGCAGTGTATGTAATACATCAGACATATACAGGGCCAGTGATCACAGTAACCCGGTATATGCGGCAGTAGTGCCAGCCATACATAGTGCAGTGTAATACATCAGACATATACAGGACCAGTGATCACAGTAACCCGGTATATGCGGCAGTAGTGCCAGCCATACACAGTGCAGTATATGTAATACATCAGACATATACAGGGCCAGTGATCACAGTAACCCGGTATATGCGGCAGTAGTGCCAGCCATACACAGTGCAGTATATGTAATACATCAGACATATACAGGGCCAGTGATCACAGTAACCCGGTATATGTGGCAGTAGTGCCAGCCATACATAGTGCAGTGTATGTAATACATCAGACATATACAGGACCAGTGATCACAGTAACCTGGTATATGTGGCAGTAGTGCCAGCCATACATAGTGCAGTGTATGTAATACATCAGACATATACAGGACCAGTGATCACAGTAACCCGGTATATGCGGCAGTAGTGCCAGCCATACATAGTGCAGTGTATGTAATACATCAGACATATACAGGACCAGTGATCACAGTAACCCGGTATATGCGGCAGTAGTGCCAGCCATACATAGTGCAGTGTATGTAATTCATCAGACATATACAGGGCCAGTGATCACAGTAACCCGGTATATGCGGCAGTAGTGCCAGCCATACATAGTGCAGTGTATGTAATACATCAGACATATACAGGACCAGTGATCACAGTAACCCGGTATATGCGGCAGTAGTGCCAGCCATACATAGTGCAGTGTATGTAATACATCAGACATATACAGGACCAGTGATCACAGTAACCCGGTATATGTGGCAGTAGTGCAGCCATACATAGTGCAGTGTATGTAATACATCAGACATATACAGGACCAGTGATCACAGTAACCCGGTATATACGGCAGTAGGGCCAGCCATACATAGTGCAGTGTATGTAATACATCAGACATATACAGGACCAGTGATCACAGTAACCCGGTATATGCGGCAGTAGTGCCAGCCATACATAGTGCAGTGTAATACATCAGACATATACAGGACCAGTGATCACAGTAACCCGGTATATGCGGCAGTAGGGCCAGCCATACATAGTGCAGTGTATGTAATACATCAGACATATACAGGACCAGTGATCACAGTAACCCGGTATATGCGGCAGTAGTGCAGCCATACATAGTGCAGTGTGTGTAATACATCAGACATATACAGGACCAGTGATCACAGTAACCCGGTATATGCGGCAGTAGTGCCAGTCATACATAGTGCAGTGTATATAATACATCAGACATATACAGGACCAGTGATCACAGTAACCCGGTATATGCGGCAGTAGTGCCAGCCATACATAGTGCAGTGTATGTAATACATCAGACATATACAGGGCCAGTGATCACAGTAACCCGGTATATGTGGCAGTAGTGCCAGCCATACATAGTGCAGTGTATGTAATACATCAGACATATACAGGGCCAGTGATCACAGTAACCCGGTATATGTGGCAGTAGTGCCAGCCATACATAGTGCAGTGTGTGTAATACATCAGACATATACAGGACCAGTGATCACAGTAACCCGGTATATGTGGCAGTAGTGCCAGCCATACATAGTGCAGTGTAATACATCAGACATATACAGGACCAGTGATCACAGTAACCCGGTATATGCGGCAGTAGTGCCAGCCATACATAGTGCAGTGTATGTAATACATCAGACATATACAGGACCAGTGATCACAGTAACCCGGTATATGCGGCAGTAGTGCAGCCATACATAGTGCAGTGTATATAATACATCAGACATATACAGGGCCAGTGATCACAGTAACCCGGTATATGCGGCAGTAGTGCCAGCCATACATAGTGCAGTGTGTAATACATCAGACATATACAGGACCAGTGATCACAGTAACCCGGTATATGCGGCAGTAGTGCCAGCCATACATAGTGCAGTGTATGTAATACATCAGACATATACAGGGCCAGTGATCACAGTAACCCGGTATATGTGGCAGTAGTGCCAGCCATACATAGTGCAGTGTATATAATACATCAGACATATACAGGACCAGTGATCACAGTAACCCGGTATATGAGGCAGTAGTGCCAGCCATACATAGTGCAGTGTATGTAATACATCAGACATATACAGGACCAGTGATCACAGTAACCCGGTATATGTTGCAGTAGTGCCAGCCATACATAGTGCAGTGTATGTAATACATCAGATATATACAGGACCAGTGATCACAGTAACCCGGTATATGTGGCAGTAGTGCAGCCATACATAGTGCAGTGTATGTAATACATCAGACATATACAGGACCAGTGATCACAGTAACCCGGTATATGCGGCAGTAGTGCCAGCCATACATAGTGCAGTGTATATAATACATCAGATATATACAGGGCCAGTGATCACAGTAACCCGGTATATGTGGCAGTAGGGCCAGCCATACATAGTGCAGTGTATGTAATACATCAGACATATACAGGACCAGTGATCACAGTAACCCGGTATATACGGCAGTAGTGCAGCCATACATAGTGCAGTGTATATAATACATCAGACATATACAGGACCAGTGATCACAGTAACCCGGTATATGCGGCAGTAGTGCCAGCCATACATAGTGCAGTGTATGTAATACATCAGACATATACAGGGCCAGTGATCACAGTAACCCGGTATATGCGGCAGTAGTGCCAGCCATACATAATGCAGTGTATATAATACATCAGACATATACAGGACCAGTGATCACAGTAACCCGGTATATGCGGCAGTAGTGCAGCCATACATAGTGCAGTGTATGTAATACATCAGACATATACAGGACCAGTGATCACAGTAACCCGGTATATGCGGCAGTAGTGCCAGCCATACATAGTGCAGTGTATATAATACATCAGACATATACAGGACCAGTGATCACAGTAACCCGGTATATGCGGCAGTAGTGCAGCCATACATAGTGCAGTGTATATAATACATCAGACATATACAGGGCCAGTGATCACAGTAACCCGGTATATGCGGCAGTAGTGCCAGCCATACATAGTGCAGTGTATATAATACATCAGACATATACAGGACCAGTGATCACAGTAACCCGGTATATGCGGCAGTAGTGCAGCCATACATAGTGCAGTGTATGTAATACATCAGACATATACAGGACCAGTGATCACAGTAACCCGGTATATGCGGCAGTAGTGCCAGCCATACATAGTGCAGTGTATATAATACATCAGACATATACAGGACCAGTGATCACAGTAACCCGGTATATGCGGCAGTAGTGCAGCCATACATAGTGCAGTGTATGTAATACATCAGACATATACAGGACCAGTGATCACAGTAACCCGGTATATGCGGCAGTAGTGCCAGCCATACATAGTGCAGTGTATGTAATACATCAGACATATACAGGACCAGTGATCACAGTAACCCGGTATATGCGGCAGTAGTGCCAGCCATACATAGTGCAGTGTATGTAATACATCAGACATATACAGGACCAGTGATCACAGTAACCCGGTATATGTTGCAGTAGTGCCAGCCATACATAGTGCAGTGTATGTAATACATCAGACATATACAGGACCAGTGATCACAGTAACCCGGTATATGCGGCAGTAGTGCAGCCATACATAGTGCAGTGTATATAATACATCAGATATATACAGGGCCAGTGATCACAGTAACCCGGTATATGCAGCAGTAGTGCCAGCCATACATAGTGCAGTGTATGTAATACATCAGACATATACAGGACCAGTGATCACAGTAACCCGGTATATACGGCAGTAGTGCAGCCATACATAGTGCAGTGTATATAATACATCAGACATATACAGGACCAGTGATCACAGTAACCCGGTATATGCGGCAGTAGTGCAGCCATACATAGTGCAGTGTATGTAATACATCAGACATATACAGGACCAGTGATCACAGTAACCCGGTATATGCGGCAGTAGTGCCAGCCATACATAGTGCAGTGTATGTAATACATCAGACATATACAGGACCAGTGATCACAGTAACCCGGTATATGCGGCAGTAGTGCCAGCCATACATAGTGCAGTGTATGTAATACATCAGATATATACAGGACCAGTGATCACAGTAACCGGTATATGCAGCAGTAGTACCAGCCATACATAGTGCAGTGTGTGTAATACATCAGACATATACAGGACCAGTGATCACAGTAACCCGGTATATGTGGCAGTAGTGCCAGCCATACATAGTGCAGTGTATGTAATACATCAGACATATACAGGACCAGTGATCACAGTAACCCGGTATATGTGGCAGTAGTGCCAGCCATACATTGTGCAGTGTATGTAATACATCAGATATATACAGGACCAGTGATCACAGTAACCCGGTATATGTGGCAGTAGTGCCAGCCATACATAGTGCAGTGTAATACATCAGACATATACAGGACCAGTGATCACAGTAACCCGGTATATGTGGCAGTAGTGCCAGCCATACATAGTGCAGTGTATGTAATACATCAGACATATACAGGACCAGTGATCACAGTAACCCGGTATATGCAGCAGTAGTGCCAGCCATACATAGTGCAGTGTGTGTAATACATCAGACATATACAGGGCCAGTGATCACAGTAACCCGGTATATGTGGCAGTAGTGCCAGTCATACATAGTGCAGTGTATGTAATACATCAGACATATACAGGACCAGTGATCACAGTAACCCGGTATATGCGGCAGTAGTGCCAGCCATACATAGTGCAGTGTATGTAATACATCAGACATATACAGGGCCAGTGATCACAGTAACCGGTATATGCGGCAGTAGTGCCAGCCATACATAGTGCAGTGTAATACATCAGACATATACAGGCCAGTGATCACAGTAACCCGGTATATGCGGCAGTAGTGCCAGCCATACATAGTGCAGTGTGTGTAATACATCAGACATATACAGGGCCAGTGATCACAGTAACCCGGTATATGCGGCAGTAGTGCCAGCCATACATAGTGCAGTGTATGTAATACATCAGACATATACAGGACCAGTGATCACAGTAACCCGGTATATGCGGCAGTAGTGCCAGCCATACATAGTGCAGTGTATGTAATACATCAGACATATACAGGGCCAGTGATCACAGTAACCGGTATATGCGGCAGTAGTGCCAGCCATACATAGTGCAGTGTAATACATCAGACATATACAGGCCAGTGATCACAGTAACCCGGTATATGCGGCAGTAGTGCCAGCCATACATAGTGCAGTGTGTGTAATACATCAGACATATACAGGGCCAGTGATCACAGTAACCCGGTATATGCGGCAGTAGTGCCAGCCATACATAGTGCAGTGTATGTAATACATCAGACATATACAGGACCAGTGATCACAGTAACCCGGTATATGCGGCAGTAGTGCCAGCCATACATAGTGCAGTGTAATACATCAGACATATACAGGACCAGTGATCACAGTAACCCGGTATATGCGGCAGTAGTGCCAGCCATACATTGTGCAGTGTATGTAATACATCAGATATATACAGGACCAGTGATCACAGTAACCCGGTATATGTGGCAGTAGGGCCAGCCATACATAGTGCAGTGTAATACATCAGACATATACAGGACCAGTGATCACAGTAACCCGGTATATGTGGCAGTAGTGCCAGCCATACATAGTGCAGTGTATGTAATACATCAGACATATATAGGACCAGTGATCACAGTAACCCAGTATATGTGGCAGTAGTGCCAGCCATACATAGTGCAGTGTGTGTATTACATCAGACATATACAGGACCAGTGATCACAGTAACCCGGTATATGCGGCAGTAGTGCCAGCCATACATAGTGCAGTGTATGTAATACATCAGACATATACAGGACCAGTGATCACAGTAACCCGGTATATGTGGCAGTAGTGCCAGCCATACATAGTGCAGTGTATGTAATACATCAGACATATACAGGACCAGTGATCACAGTAACCGGTATATGTGGCAGTAGGATCAGCCATACATAGTGCAGTGTATATAATACATCAGACATATACAGGACCAGTGATCACAGTAACCCGGTATATGCGGCAGTAGTGCAGCCATACATAGTGCAGTGTAATACATCAGACATATACAGGACCAGTGATCACAGTAACCCGGTATATGCGGCAGTAGTGCAGCCATACATAGTGTATGTAATACATCAGATATATACAGGACCAGTGATCACAGTAACCCGGTATATGCGGCAGTAGTGCCAGCCATACATAGTGCAGTGTAATACATCAGACATATACAGGACCAGTGATCACAGTAACCCGGTATATGCGGCAGTAGTGCCAGCCATACATAGTGCAGTGTATGTAATACATCAGACATATACAGGACCAGCGATCACAGTAACCCGGTATATGTGGCAGTAGTGCCAGCCATACATAGTGCAGTGTGTATAATACATCAGACATATACAGGACCAGTGATCACAGTAATCCGGTATATGCGGCAGTAGTGCAGCCATACATAGTGCAGTGTGTGTAATACATCAGATATATACAGGACCAGTGATCACAGTAACCGGTATATGTGGCAGTAGGATCAGCCATACATAGTGCAGTGTATATAATACATCAGACATATACAGGACCAGTGATCACAGTAACCCGGTATATGCAGCAGTAGTGCCAGCCATACATAGTGCAGTGTATATAATACATCAGACATACACAGGACCAGTGATCACAGTAACCCGGTATATGCGGCAGTAGTGCAGCCATACATAGTGCAGTGTAATACATCAGACATATACAGGACCAGTGATCACAGTAACCCGGTATATGCGGCAGTAGTGCCAGCCATACATAGTGCAGTGTGTAATACATCAGACATATACAGGGCCAGTGATCACAGTAACCCGGTATATGCGGCAGTAGTGCCAGCCATACATAGTGCAGTGTGTAATACATCAGACATATACAGGGCCAGTGATCACAGTAACCCGGTATATGCGGCAGTAGTGCCAGCCATACATAGTGCAGTGTATATAATACATCAGACATATACAGGACCAGTGATCACAGTAACCCGGTATATGTGGCAGTAGTGCCAGCCATACATAGTGCAGTGTATGTAATACATCAGACATATACAGGGCCAGTGATCACAGTAACCCGGTATATGCGGCAGTAGTGCCAGCCATACATAGTGCAGTATATGTAATACATCAGATATATACAGGGCCAGTGATCACAGTAACCCGGTATATGCGGCAGTAGTGCCAGCCATACATAGTGCAGTGTATATAATACATCAGAAATATACAGGACCAGTGATCACAGTAACCCGGTATATGCGGCAGTAGTGCCAGCCATACATAGTGCAGTGTATGTAATACATCAGACATATACAGGCCAGTGATCACAGTAACCCGGTATATGCGGCAGTAGTGCCAGCCATACATAGTGCAGTGTATGTAATACATCAGACATATACAGGCCAGTGATCACAGTAACCCGGTATATGTGGCAGTAGTGCCAGCCATACATAGTGCAGTGTATGTAATACATCAGACATATACAGGGCCAGTGATCACAGTAACCCGGTATATGCGGCAGTAGTGCCAGCCATACATAGTGCAGTATATGTAATACATCAGATATATACAGGGCCAGTGATCACAGTAACCCGGTATATGCGGCAGTAGTGCCAGCCATACATAGTGCAGTGTATATAATACATCAGAAATATACAGGACCAGTGATCACAGTAACCCGGTATATGCGGCAGTAGTGCCAGCCATACATAGTGCAGTGTATGTAATACATCAGACATATACAGGCCAGTGATCACAGTAACCCGGTATATGCGGCAGTAGTGCCAGCCATACACAGTGCAGTATATGTAATACATCAGATATATACAGGGCCAGTGATCACAGTAACCCGGTATATGCGGCAGTAGTGCAGCCATACATAGTGCAGTGTATGTAATACATCAGACATATACAGGCCAGTGATCACAGTAACCCGGTATATGTGGCAGTAGTGCAGCCATACATAGTGCAGTGTATGTAATAGATCAGACATATACAGGACCAGTGATCACAGTAACCCGGTATATGCGGCAGTAGTGCCAGCCATACATAGTGCAGTGTATGTAATACATCAGACATATACAGGACCAGTGATCACAGTAACCTGGTATATGCGGCAGTAGTGCCAGCCATACATAGTGCAGTGTATGTAATACATCAGACATATACAGGCCAGTGATCACAGTAACCCGGTATATGTGGCAGTAGTGCAGCCATACATAGTGCAGTGTAATACATCAGACATATACAGGACCAGTGATCACAGTAACCCGGTATATGTGGCAGTAGGACCAGCCATACATAGTGCAGTGTATGTAATACATCAGACATATACAGGCCAGTGATCACAGTAACCCGGTATATGTGGCAGTAGTGCAGCCATACATAGTGCAGTGTATGTAATACATCAGACATATACAGGACCAGTGATCACAGTAACCCGGTATATGCAGCAGTAGTGCCAGTCATACATAGTGCAGTGTATGTAATAGATCAGACATATACAGGACCAGTGATCACAGTAACCCGGTATATGCAGCAGTAGTGCCAGTCATACATAGTGCAGTGTATGTAATAGATCAGACATATACAGGACCAGTGATCACAGTAACCCGGTATATGCAGCAGTAGTGCCAGTCATACATAGTGCAGTGTATATAATACATCAGACATATACAGGACCAGTGATCACAGTAACCCGGTATATGCGGCAGTAGTGCCAGCCATACATAGTGCAGTGTGTGTAATACATCAGACATATACAGGACCAGTGATCACAGTAACCCGGTATATGTGGCAGTAGTGCCAGCCATACATAGTGCAGTGTATGTAATACATCAGACATATACAGGACCAGTGATCACAGTAACCCGGTATATGCGGCAGTAGTGCCAGCCATACATAGTGCAGTGTATGTAATACATCAGACATATACAGGCCAGTGATCACAGTAACCCGGTATATGCGGCAGTAGTGCCAGCCATACATAGTGCAGTGTATGTAATACATCAGACATATACAGGACCAGTGATCACAGTAACCCGGTATATGCGGCAGTAGTGCCAGCCATACATAGTGCAGTGTATGTAATACATCAGACATATACAGGACCAGTGATCACAGTAACCCGGTATATGCGGCAGTAGTGCCAGCCATACATAGTGCAGTGTATGTAATACATCAGACATATACAGGACCAGTGATCACAGTAACCTGGTATATGCGGCAGTAGTGCAGCCATACATAGTGCAGTGTGTGTAATACATCAGACATATACAGGGCCAGTGATCACAGTAACCCGGTATATGCGGCAGTAGTGCAGCCATACATAGTGCAGTGTATGTAATACATCAGACATATACAGGACCAGTGATCACAGTAACCCGGTATATGCGGCAGTAGTGCCAGCCATACATAGTGCAGTGTATGTAATACATCAGACATATACAGGACCAGTGATCACAGTAACCCGGTATATGCGGCAGTAGTGCCAGCCATACATAGTGCAGTGTATGTAATACATCAGACATATACAGGACCAGTGATCACAGTAACCCGGTATATGCGGCAGTAGTGCCAGCCATACATAGTGCAGTGTAATACATCAGACATATACAGGACCAGTGATCACAGTAACCCGGTATATGCGGCAGTAGTGCCAGCCATACATAGTGCAGTGTATGTAATACATCAGACATATACAGGACCAGTGATCACAGTAACCCGGTATATGCGGCAGTAGTGCCAGCCATACATAGTGCAGTGTATGTAATACATCAGACATATACAGGACCAGTGATCACAGTAACCCGGTATATGCGGCAGTAGTGCCAGCCATACATAGTGCAGTGTATATAATACATCAGACATATACAGGACCAGTGATCACAGTAACCCGGTATATGCGGCAGTAGTGCCAGCCATACATAGTGCAGTGTGTGTAATACATCAGACATATACAGGGCCAGTGATCACAGTAACCCGGTATATGTGGCAGTAGTGCCAGCCATACATAGTGCAGTGTGTGTAATACATCAGACATATACAGGGCCAGTGATCACAGTAACCCGGTATATGTGGCAGTAGTGCCAGCCATACATAGTGCAGTGTATGTAATACATCAGACATATACAGGACCAGTGATCACAGTAACCCGGTATATGTGGCAGTAGTGCAGCCATACATAGTGCAGTGTATGTAATACATCAGACATATACAGGACCAGTGATCACAGTAACCCGGTATATGCGGCAGTAGTGCCAGCCATACATAGTGCAGTGTGTGTAATACATCAGACATATACAGGACCAGTGATCACAGTAACCCGGTATATGCGGCAGTAGTGCCAGCCATACATAGTGCAGTGTATATAATACATCAGACATATACAGGACCAGTGATCACAGTAACCCGGTATATGCGGCAGTAGTGCCAGCCATACATAGTGCAGTGTGTGTAATACATCAGACATATACAGGGCCAGTGATCACAGTAACCCGGTATATGTGGCAGTAGTGCCAGCCATACATAGTGCAGTGTGTGTAATACATCAGACATATACAGGGCCAGTGATCACAGTAACCCGGTATATGTGGCAGTAGTGCCAGCCATACATAGTGCAGTGTATGTAATACATCAGACATATACAGGACCAGTGATCACAGTAACCCGGTATATGTGGCAGTAGTGCAGCCATACATAGTGCAGTGTATGTAATACATCAGACATATACAGGACCAGTGATCACAGTAACCCGGTATATGCGGCAGTAGTGCCAGCCATACATAGTGCAGTGTGTGTAATACATCAGACATATACAGGACCAGTGATCACAGTAACCCGGTATATGTGGCAGTAGTGCCAGTCATACATAGTGCAGTGTATATAATACATCAGACATATACAGGACCAGTGATCACAGTAACCCGGTATATGCGGCAGTAGTGCCAGCCATACATAGTGCAGTGTATGTAATACATCAGACATATACAGGGCCAGTGATCACAGTAACCCGGTATATGCGGCAGTAGTGCCAGCCATACATAGTGCAGTGTATGTAATACATCAGACATATACAGGACCAGTGATCACAGTAACCCGGTATATGCGGCAGTAGTGCAGCCATACATAGTGCAGTGTATGTAATACATCAGACATATACAGGACCAGTGATCACAGTAACCCGGTATATGCGGCAGTAGTGCCAGCCATACATAGTGCAGTGTATGTAATACATCAGACATATACAGGGCCAGTGATCACAGTAACCCGGTATATGCGGCAGTAGTGCCAGCCATACATAGTGCAGTGTATATAATACATCAGACATATACAGGACCAGTGATCACAGTAACCCGGTATATGCGGCAGTAGTGCCAGCCATACATAGTGCAGTGTATATAATACATCAGACATATACAGGACCAGTGATCACAGTAACCCGGTATATGTGGCAGTAGTGCCAGCCATACATAGTGCAGTGTATATAATACATCAGACATATACAGGACCAGTGATCACAGTAACCCGGTATATGCGGCAGTAGTGCCAGTCATACATAGTGCAGTGTATATAATACATCAGACATATACAGGACCAGTGATCACAGTAACCCGGTATATGCGGCAGTAGTGCCAGTCATACATAGTGCAGTGTATATAATACATCAGACATATACAGGCCAGTGATCACAGTAACCCGGTATATGCGGCAGTAGTGCCAGTCATACATAGTGCAGTGTATATAATACATCAGACATATACAGGACCAGTGATCACAGTAACCCGGTATATGCGGCAGTAGTGCCAGCCATACATAGTGCAGTGTATGTAATACATCAGACATATACAGGACCAGTGATCACAGTAACCCGGTATATGCGGCAGTAGTGCCAGCCATACATAGTGCAGTGTATATAATACATCAGACATATACAGGACCAGTGATCACAGTAACCCGGTATATGTGGCAGTAGTGCCAGCCATACATAGTGCAGTGTATGTAATACATCAGACATATACAGGACCAGTGATCACAGTAACCCGGTATATGCGGCAGTAGTGCAGCCATACATAGTGCAGTGTATGTAATACATCAGACATATACAGGACCAGTGATCACAGTAACCCGGTATATGCGGCAGTAGTGCCAGCCATACATAGTGCAGTGTATGTAATACATCAGACATATACAGGACCAGTGATCACAGTAACCCGGTATATGCGGCAGTAGTGCCAGCCATACATAGTGCAGTGTATGTAATACATCAGATATATACAGGGCCAGTGATCACAGTAACCCGGTATATGCGGCAGTAGTGCCAGCCATACATAGTGCAGTGTATATAATACATCAGACATATACAGGACCAGTGATCACAGTAACCCGGTATATGCGGCAGTAGTGCCAGCCATACATAGTGCAGTGTATGTAATACATCAGACATATACAGGGCAGTGATCACAGTAACCCGGTATATGCGGCAGTAGTGCCAGCCATACATAGTGCAGTGTATGTAATACATCAGACATATACAGGACCAGTGATCACAGTAACCCGGTATATGCGGCAGTAGTGCCAGCCATACATAGTGCAGTGTATGTAATACATCAGACATATACAGGACCAGTGATCACAGTAACCCGGTATATGCGGCAGTAGTGCCAGCCATACATAGTGCAGTGTATGTAATACATCAGACATATACAGGACCAGTGATCACAGTAACCCGGTATATGTGGCAGTAGTGCCAGCCATACATAGTGCAGTGTATATAATACATCAGACATATACAGGGCCAGTGATCACAGTAACCCGGTATATGCGGCAGTAGTGCCAGCCATACATAGTGCAGTGTATGTAATACATCAGACATATACAGGACCAGTGATCACAGTAACCCGGTATATGCGGCAGTAGTGCCAGCCATACATAGTGCAGTGTATGTAATACATCAGACATATACAGGGCCAGTGATCACAGTAACCCGGTATATGTGGCAGTAGTGCCAGCCATACATAGTGCAGTGTATATAATACATCAGACATATACAGGACCAGTGATCACAGTAACCCGGTATATGCGGCAGTAGTGCCAGCCATACATAGTGCAGTGTATATAATACATCAGACATATACAGGACCAGTGGTCACAGTTACCCGGTATATGCAGCAGTAGTGCCAGCCATACATAGTGCAGTGTATATAATACATCAGACATATACAGGACCAGTGATCACAGTAACCCGGTATATGCGGCAGTAGTGCCAGCCATACATAGTGCAGTGTATATAATACATCAGACATATACAGGACCAGTGATCACAGTAACCCGGTATATGCGGCAGTAGTGCCAGCCATACATAGTGCAGTGTATATAATACATCAGACATATACAGGACCAGTGATCACAGTAACCCGGTATATGCGGCAGTAGTGCCAGCCATACATAGTGCAGTGTATATAATACATCAGACATATACAGGACCAGTGGTCACAGTTACCCGGTATATGCGGCAGTAGTGCCAGCCATACATAGTGCAGTGTATATAATACATCAGACATATACAGGGCCAGTGATCACAGTAACCCGGTATATACGGCAGTAGTGCAGCCATACATAGTGCAGTGTATGTAATACATCAGACATATACAGGACCAGTGATCACAGTAACCCGGTATATGCGGCAGTAGTGCCAGCCATACATAGTGCAGTGTATATAATACATCAGACATATACAGGACCAGTGATCACAGTAACCCGGTATATGCGGCAGTAGTGCAGCCATACATAGTGCAGTGTATGTAATACATCAGACATATACAGGACCAGTGATCACAGTAACCCGGTATATGCGGCAGTAGTGCCAGCCATACATAGTGCAGTGTGTGTAATACATCAGACATATACAGGGCCAGTGATCACAGTAACCCGGTATATGCGGCAGTAGAGCCAGCCATACATAGTGCAGTGTATGTAATACATCAGATATATACAGGACCAGTGATCACAGTAACCCGGTATATCCGGCAGTAGTGCCAGCCATACATAGTGCAGTGTATGTAATACATCAGACATATACAGGACCAGTGATCACAGTAACCCGGTATATGCGGCAGTAGTGCCAGCCATACATAGTGCAGTGTATGTAATACATCAGACATATACAGGACCAGTGATCACAGTAACCCGGTATATGCGGCAGTAGTGCAGCCATACATAGTGCAGTGTATATAATACATCAGACATATACAGGACCAGTGATCACAGTAACCCGGTATATGCGGCAGTAGTGCCAGCCATACATAGTGCAGTGTATGTAATACATCAGACATATACAGGACCAGTGATCACAGTAACCCGGTATATGTGGCAGTAGTGCCAGCCATACATAGTGCAGTGTATATAATACATCAGACATATACAGGACCAGTGATCACAGTAACCCGGTATATGCGGCAGTAGTGCCAGCCATACATAGTGCAGTGTATGTAATACATCAGACATATACAGGACCAGTGATCACAGTAACCCGGTATATGCGGCAGTAGTGCCAGCCATACATAGTGCAGTGTATGTAATACATCAGACATATACAGGACCAGTGATCACAGTAACCCGGTATATGCGGCAGTAGTGCAGCCATACATAGTGCAGTGTATATAATACATCAGACATATACAGGACCAGTGATCACAGTAACCCGGTATATGTGGCAGTAGTGCCAGCCATACATAGTGCAGTGTGTGTAATACATCAGACATATACAGGACCAGTGATCACAGTAACCCGGTATATGCGGCAGTAGTGCCAGCCATACATAGTGCAGTGTATGTAATACATCAGACATATACAGGACCAGTGATCACAGTAACCCGGTATATGAGGCAGTAGTGCAGCCATACATAGTGCAGTGTATGTAATACATCAGACATATACAGGACCAGTGATCACAGTAACCCGGTATATGCGGCAGTAGTGCCAGCCATACATAGTGCAGTGTATATAATACATCAGACATATACAGGACCAGTGATCACAGTAACCCGGTATATGCGGCAGTAGTGCAGCCATACATAGTGCAGTGTATGTAATACATCAGACATATACAGGACCAGTGATCACAGTAACCCGGTATATGCAGCAGTAGTGCCAGCCATACATAGTGCAGTGTATATAATACATCAGACATATACAGGACCAGTGATCACAGTAACCCGGTATATGCGGCAGTAGTGCCAGCCATACATAGTGCAGTGTAATACATCAGACATATACAGGACCAGTGATCACAGTAACCCGGTATATGCGGCAGTAGTGCCAGCCATACATAGTGCAGTGTATGTAATACATCAGACATATACAGGCCAGTGATCACAGTAACCCGGTATATGCGGCAGTAGTGCCAGCCATACATAGTGCAGTGTATGTAATACATCAGACATATACAGGACCAGTGATCACAGTAACCCGGTATATGCGGCAGTAGTGCCAGCCATACATAGTGCAGTGTATGTAATACATCAGACATATACAGGACAGTGATCACAGTAACCCGGTATATGCGGCAGTAGTGCCAGCCATACATAGTGCAGTGTATGTAATACATCAGATATATACAGGACCAGTGATCACAGTAACCCGGTATATGTGGCAGTAGGACCAGCCATACATAGTGCAGTGTATGTAATACATCAGACATATACAGGCCAGTGATCACAGTAACCCGGTATATGCGGCAGTAGTGCCAGCCATACATAGTGCAGTGTATGTAATACATCAGACATATACAGGGCCAGTGATCACAGTAACCCGGTATATGCGGCAGTAGTGCCAGCCATACATAGTGCAGTGTATATAATACATCAGACATATACAGGACCAGTGATCACAGTAACCCGGTATATGCGGCAGTAGTGCCAGCCATACATAGTGCAGTGTATATAATACATCAGACATATACAGGACCAGTGATCACAGTAACCCGGTATATGTGGTAGTAGTGCCAGCCATACATAGTGCAGTGTATGTAATACATCAGACATATACAGGACCAGTGATCACAGTAACCCGGTATATGCGGCAGTAGTGCCAGCCATACATAGTGCAGTGTATATAATACATCAGACATATACAGGGCCAGTGATCACAGTAACCCGGTATATGCGGCAGTAGTGCAGCCATACATAGTGCAGTGTATGTAATACATCAGACATATACAGGACCAGTGATCACAGTAACCCGGTATATGCGGCAGTAGTGCCAGCCATACATAGTGCAGTGTGTGTAATACATCAGACATATACAGGACCAGTGATCACAGTAACCCGGTATATGTGGCAGTAGTGCCAGCCATACATAGTGCAGTGTATGTAATACATCAGACATATACAGGACCAGTGATCACAGTAACCTGGTATATGCGGCAGTAGTGCCAGCCATACATAGTGCAGTGTATGTAATACATCAGACATATACAGGACCAGTGATCACAGTAACCCGGTATATGCGGCAGTAGTGCCAGCCATACATAGTGCAGTGTATATAATACATCAGACATATACAGGACCAGTGATCACAGTAACCCGGTATATGTGGCAGTAGTGCCAGCCATACATAGTGCAGTGTATATAATACATCAGACATATACAGGACCAGTGATCACAGTAACCCGGTATATGTGGCAGTAGTGCCAGCCATACATAGTGCAGTGTATGTAATACATCAGACATATACAGGACCAGTGATCACAGTAACCCGGTATATGCGGCAGTAGTGCCAGCCATACATAGTGCAGTGTATGTAATACATCAGACATATACAGGACCAGTGATCACAGTAACCCGGTATATGCGGCAGTAGTGCCAGTCATACATAGTGCAGTGTAATACATCAGATATATACAGGACCAGTGATCACAGTAACCCGGTATATGCGGCAGTAGTGCCAGCCATACATAGTGCAGTGTATGTAATACATCAGACATATACAGGACCAGTGATCACAGTAACCCGGTATATGCGGCAGTAGTGCCAGCCATACATAGTGCAGTGTAATACATCAGACATATACAGGACCAGTGATCACAGTAACCCGGTATATGCGGCAGTAGTGCCAGCCATACATAGTGCAGTGTAATACATCAGACATATACAGGACCAGCGATCACAGTAACCCGGTATATGTGGCAGTAGTGCCAGCCATACATAGTGCAGTGTATGTAATACATCAGACATATACAGGACCAGCGATCACAGTAACCCGGTATATGTGGCAGTAGTGCCAGCCATACATAGTGCAGTGTGTGTAATACATCAGACATATACAGGACCAGTGATCACAGTAACCCGGTATATGCGGCAGTAGTGCAGCCATACATAGTGCAGTGTATGTAATACATCAGACATATACAGGACCAGTGATCACAGTAACCCGGTATATGCGGCAGTAGTGCCAGCCATACATAGTGCAGTGTGTGTAATACATCAGACATATACAGGACCAGTGATCACAGTAACCCGGTATATACGGCAGTAGTGCCAGCAATACATAGTGCAGTGTATGTAATACATCAGACATATACAGGACCAGTGATCACAGGAACCCGGTATATGTGGCAGTAGTGCCAGCCATACATAGTGCAGTGTATGTAATACATCAGACATATACAGGACCAGTGATCACAGTAACCCGGTATATGCGGCAGTAGTGCCAGCCATACATAGTGCAGTGTATGTAATACATCAGACATATACAGGACCAGTGATCACAGTAACCCGGTATATGCGGCAGTAGTGCCAGCCATACATAGTGCAGTGTAATACATCAGACATAAACAGGACCAGTGATCACAGTAACCCGGTATATGCGGCAGTAGTGCCAGCCATACATAGTGCAGTGTATGTAATACATCAGACATATACAGGACCAGCGATCACAGTAACCCGTTATATGCGGCAGTAGTGCCAGCCATACATAGTGCAGTGTATGTAATACATCAGACATATACAGGACCAGTGATCACAGTAACCCGGTATATGTGGCAGTAGTGCCAGCCATACATAGTGCAGTGTGTGTAATACATCAGACATATACAGGACCAGTGATCACAGTAACCCGGTATATGCGGCAGTAGTGCCAGCCATACATAGTGCAGTGTATGTAATACATCAGACATATACAGGACCAGTGATCACAGTAAACCGGTATATGCGGCAGTAGTGCCAGCCATACATAGTGCAGTGTATATAATACATCAGACATATACAGGGCCAGTGATCACAGTAACCCGGTATATGCGGCAGTAGTGCCAGCCATACATAGTGCAGTGTATGTAATACATCAGACATATACAGGACCAGTGATCACAGTAACCCGGTATATGCGGCAGTAGTGCCAGCCATACATAGTGCAGTGTATGTAATACATAAGACATATACAGGACCAGTGATCACAGTAACCCGGTATATGCGGCAGTAGTGCCAGCCATACATAGTGCAGTGTATGTAATACATCAGACATATACAGGACCAGTGATCACAGTAACCGGTATATGCGGCAGTAGTGCCAGCCATACATAGTGCAGTGTATGTAATACATCAGACATATACAGGACCAGTGATCACAGTAACCCGGTATATGCGGCAGTAGTGCAGCCATACATAGTGCAGTGTGTGTAATACATCAGACATATACAGGACCAGTGATCACAGTAACCCGGTATATGCGGCAGTAGTGCCAGTCATACATAGTGCAGTGTGTGTAATACATCAGACATATACAGGACCAGTGATCACAGTAACCCGGTATATGTGGCAGTAGTGCCAGTCATACATAGTGCAGTGTATGTAATACATCAGATATATACAGGACCAGTGATCACAGTAACCCGGTATATGCGGCAGTAGTGCCAGCCATACATAGTGCAGTGTATGTAATACATCAGACATATACAGGACAGTGATCACAGTAACCCGGTATATGCGGCAGTAGTGCCAGCCATACATAGTGCAGTGTGTGTAATACATCAGATATATACAGGACCAGTGATCACAGTAACCCGGTATATGCGGCAGTAGTGCCAGCCATACATAGTGCAGTGTATGTAATACATCAGACATATACAGGACCAGTGATTACAGTAACCCGGTATATGCGGCAGTAGTGCCAGCCATACATAGTGCAGTGTATGTAATACATCAGATATATACAGGACCAGTGATCACAGTAACCCGGTATATGCAGCAGTAGTGCCAGCCATACATAGTGCAGTGTATATAATACATCAGACATATACAGGACCAGCGATCACAGTAACCCGGTATATGCGGCAGTAGTGCCAGCCATACATAGTGCAGTGTATATAATACATCAGACATATACAGGACCAGTGATCACAGTAACCCGGTATATGCGGCAGTAGTGCCAGCCATACATAGTGCAGTGTGTGTAATACATCAGACATATACAGGGCCAGTGATCACAGTAACCCGGTATATGCGGCAGTAGTGCCAGCCATACATAGTGCAGTGTATGTAATATACATCAGACATATACAGGACCAGTGATCACAGTAACCCGGTATATGCGGCAGTAGTGCCAGCCATACATAGTGCAGTGTATGTAATATACATCAGACATATACAGGACCAGTGATCACAGTAACCCGGTATATGCGGCAGTAGTGCCAGCCATACATAGTGCAGTGTATGTAATACATCAGACATATACAGGCCAGTGATCACAGTAACCCGGTATATGCGGCAGTAGGGCCAGCCATACATAGTGCAGTGTATATAATACATCAGACATATACAGGACCAGTGATCACAGTAACCCGGTATATGGGGCAGTAGTGCCAGCCATACATAGTGCAGTGTATGTAATACATCAGACATATACAGGCCAGTGATCACAGTAACCCGGTATATGCGGCAGTAGGGCCAGCCATACATAGTGCAGTGTATATAATACATCAGACATATACAGGACCAGTGATCACAGTAACCCGGTATATGCGGCAGTAGTGCCAGCCATACAAAGTGCAGTGTAATACATCAGACATATACAGGACCAGTGATCACAGTAACCCGGTATATGTGGCAGTAGTGCCAGCCATACATAGTGCAGTGTATATAATACATCAGACATATACAGGGCAGTGATCACAGTAACCCGGTATATACGGCAGTAGTGCCAGCCATACATAGTGCAGTGTATGTAATACATCAGACATATACAGGACCAGTGATCACAGTAACCCGGTATATGCGGCAGTAGTGCCAGCCATACAAAGTGCAGTGTAATACATCAGACATATACAGGACCAGTGATCACAGTAACCCGGTATATGTGGCAGTAGTGCCAGCCATACATAGTGCAGTGTATGTAATACATCAGACATATACAGGCCAGTGATCACAGTAACCCGGTATATGCGGCAGTAGTGCCAGCCATACATAGTGCAGTGTATGTAATACATCAGACATATACAGGCCAGTGATCACAGTAACCCGGTATATGCGGCAGTAGTGCCAGCCATACATAGTGCAGTGTATGTAATACATCAGACATATACAGGGGCCAGTGATCACAGTAACCCGGTATATGCGGCAGTAGTGCAGCCATACATAGTGCAGTGTATGTAATACATCAGACATATACAGGGCCAGTGATCACAGTAACCCGGTATATGCGGCAGTAGGGCCAGCCATACATAGTGCAGTGTATGTAATACATCAGACATATACAGGACCAGTGATCACAGTAACCCGGTATATACGGCAGTAGTGCCAGCCATACATAGTGCAGTGTATGTAATACATCAGACATATACAGGACCAGTGATCACAGTAACCCGGTATATGTGGCAGTAGTGCCAGCCATACATAGTGCAGTGTATGTAATACATTAGACATATACAGGACCAGTGATCACAGTAACCCGGTATATGCGGCAGTAGTGCCAGTCATACATAGTGCAGTGTATGTAATACATCAGACATATACAGGGCCAGTGATCACAGTAACCCGGTATATGCAGCAGTAGTGCCAGCCATACATAGTGCAGTGTATGTAATACATCAGACATATACAGGACCAGTGATCACAGTAACCCGGTATATGCAGCAGTAGTGCCAGCCATACATAGTGCAGTGTATATAATACATCAGACATATACAGGACCAGTGATCACAGTAACCCGGTATATGAGGCAGTAGTGCCAGCCATACATAGTGCAGTGTATGTAATACATCAGACATATACAGGGCCAGTGATCACAGTAACCTGGTATATGCGGCAGTAGTGCAGCCATACATAGTGCAGTGTGTAATACATCAGACATATACAGGGCCAGTGATCACAGTAACCCGGTATATGCGGCAGTAGTGCCAGCCATACATAGTGCAGTGTATGTAATAGATCAGACATATACAGGACCAGTGATCACAGTAACCCGGTATATGTGGCAGTAGTGCCAGCCATACATAGTGCAGTGTGTGTAATACATCAGACATATACAGGACCAGTGATCACAGTAACCCGGTATATGCGGCAGTAGTGCCAGCCATACATAGTGCAGTGTATGTAATACATCAGACATATACAGGACCAGTGATCACAGTAACCCGGTATATGCGGCAGTAGTGCCAGCCATACATAGTGCAGTGTATGTAATACATCAGACATATACAGGACCAGTGATCACAGTAACCCAGTATATGCGGCAGTAGTGCCAGCCATACATAGTGCAGTGTATGTAATACATCAGACATATACAGGGCCAGTGATCACAGTAACCCGGTATATGCGGCAGTAGTGCCAGCCATACATAGTGCAGTGTATGTAATACATCAGACATATACAGAGCCAGTGATCACAGTAAGCCGGTATATGCGGCAGTAGTGCCAGTCATACATAGTGCAGTGTATGTAATACATCAGACATATACAGGACCAGTGATCACAGTAACCCGGTATATGTGGCAGTAGTGCAGCCATACATAGTGCAGTGTATGTAATACATCAGACATATACAGGGCCAGTGATCACAGTAACCCGGTATATGCGGCAGTAGTGCCAGCCATACATAGTGCAGTGTATATAATACATCAGACATATACAGGACCAGTGATCACAGTAACCCGGTATATGTAGCAGTAGTGCCAGTCATACATAGTGGCAGTGTATGTAATACATCAGACATATACAGGGCCAGTGATCACAGTAACCCGGTATATGCGGCAGTAGTGCCAGCCATACATAGTGCAGTGTGTAATACATCAGACATATACAGGACCAGTGATCACAGTAACCCGGTATATGTGGCAGTAGTGCAGCCATACATAGTGCAGTGTATGTAATACATCAGACATATACAGGACCAGTGATCACAGTAACCGGTATATGCGGCAGTAGTGCCAGCCATACATAGTGCAGTGTATATAATACATCAGACATATACAGGACCAGTGATCACAGTAACCCGGTATATGCGGCAGTAGTGCCAGCCATACATAGTGCAGTGTATGTAATACATCAGACATATACAGGACCAGTGATCACAGTAACCCGGTATATGCGGCAGTAGTGCCAGCCATACATAGTGCAGTGTATGTAATACATCAGACATATACAGGGCCAGTGATCACAGTAACCCGGTATATGAGGCAGTAGTGCAGCCATACATAGTGCAGTGTATATAATACATCAGACATATACAGGGCCAGTGATCACAGTAACCCGGTATATGCAGCAGTAGTGCCAGTCATACATAGTGCAGTGTATATAATACATCAGACATATACAGGACAGTGATCACAGTAACCCGGTATATGCGGCAGTAGTGCCAGCCATACATAGTGCAGTGTATGTAATACATCAGACATATACAGGACCAGTGATCACAGTAACCCGGTATATGTGGCAGTAGTGCCAGCCATACATAGTGCAGTGTGTGTAATACATCAGACATATACAGGGCCAGTGATCACAGTAACCCGGTATATGCGGCAGTAGTGCCAGCCATACATAGTGCAGTGTATGTAATACATCAGACATATACAGGGCCAGTGATCACAGTAACCCGGTATATGCGGCAGTAGTGCCAGCCATACATAGTGCAGTGTATGTAATACATCAGACATATACAGGACCAGTGATCACAGTAACCCGGTATATGTGGCAGTAGTGCCAGCCATACATAGTGCAGTGTATGTAATACATCAGACATATACAGGGCAGTGATCACAGTAACCCGGTATATGCGGCAGTAGTGCCAGCCATACATAGTGCAGTGTATGTAATACATCAGACATATACAGGACCAGTGATCACAGTAACCCGGTATATGCGGCAGTAGTGCCAGCCATACATAGTGCAGTGTATGTAATACATCAGACATATACAGGACCAGTGATCACAGTAACCCGGTATATGCGGCAGTAGTGCCAGCCATACATAGTGCAGTGTATGTAATACATCAGACATACACAGGACCAGTGATCACAGTAACCCGGTATATGCGGCAGTAGTGCCAGCCATACATAGTGCAGTGTATGTAATACATCAGACATATACAGGACCAGTGATCACAGTAACCCGGTATATGCGGCAGTAGTGCAGCCATACATAGTGCAGTGTATGTAATACATCAGACATATACAGGACCAGTGATCACAGTAACCCGGTATATGCGGCAGTAGTGCCAGCCATACATAGTGCAGTGTATGTAATACATCAGACATATACAGGGCCAGTGATCACAGTAACCCGGTATATGCGGCAGTAGTGCCAGCCATACATAGTGCAGTGTATGTAATACATCAGACATATACAGGACCAGTGATCACAGTAACCCGGTATATGCGGCAGTAGTGCAGCCATACATAGTGCAGTGTATGTAATACATCAGACATATACAGGACCAGTGATCACAGTAACCCGGTATATGCGGCAGTAGTGCCAGCCATACATAGTGCAGTGTATGTAATACATCAGACATATACAGGGCCAGTGATCACAGTAACCCGGTATATGCGGCAGTAGTGCCAGCCATACATAGTGCAGTGTATGTAATACATCAGACATATACAGGCCAGTGATCACAGTAACCCGGTATATGCGGCAGTAGTGACAGCCATACATAGTGCAGTGTAATACATCATACATATAAAGGACCAGTGATCAGAGTAATCCGGTATATGCGGCAGTAGTGCCAGCCATACATAGTGCAGTGTTTGTAATACATCAGACATATACAGGACCAGTGATCACAGTAACCCGGTATATGCGGCAGTAGTGCCAGCCATACATAGTGCAGTGTATGTAATACATCAGAAATATACAGGACCAGTGATCACAGTAACCCGGTATATGCGGCAGTAGTGCCAGCCATACATAGTGCAGTGTATGTAATACATCAGACATATACAGGGCCGGTGATCACAGTAACCCGGTATATGCGGCAGTAGTGCCAGCCATACATAGTGCAGTGTATATAATACATCAGACATATACAGGGCCAGTGATCGCAGTAACCCGGTATATGCGGCAGTAGTGCCAGCCATACATAGTGCAGTGTGTGTAATACATCAGACATATACAGGACCAGTGATCACAGTAACCCGGTATATGCGGCAGTAGTGCCAGCCATACATAGTGCAGTGTATGTAATACATCAGACATATACAGGACCAGTGATCACAGTAACCCGGTATATGCGGCAGTAGTGCCAGCCATACATAGTGCAGTGTGTGTAATACATCAGACATATACAGGACCAGTGATCACAGTAACCCGGTATATGCGGCAGTAGTGCCAGCCATACATAGTGCAGTGTATGTAATACATCAGACATATACAGGACCAGTGATCACAGTAACCCGGTATATGTGGCAGTAGTGCCAGCCATACATAGTGCAGTGTGTGTAATACATCAGACATATACAGGACCAGTGATCACAGTAACCCGGTATATGCGGCAGTAGTGCCAGCCATACATAGTGCAGTGTATGTAATACATCAGACATATACAGGACCAGTGATCACAGTAACCCGGTATATGCGGCAGTAGTGCCAGCCATACATAGTGCAGTGTATGTAATACATCAGACATATACAGGACCAGTGATCACAGTAACCCAGTATATGCGGCAGTAGTGCCAGCCATACATAGTGCAGTGTATGTAATACATCAGACATATACAGGGCCAGTGATCACAGTAACCCGGTATATGCGGCAGTAGTGCCAGCCATACATAGTGCAGTGTATGTAATACATCAGACATATACAGAGCCAGTGATCACAGTAAGCCGGTATATGCGGCAGTAGTGCCAGTCATACATAGTGCAGTGTATGTAATACATCAGACATATACAGGACCAGTGATCACAGTAACCCGGTATATGTGGCAGTAGTGCAGCCATACATAGTGCAGTGTATGTAATACATCAGACATATACAGGACCAGTGATCACAGTAACCCTGTATATGCGGCAGTAGTGCCAGCCATACATAGTGCAGTGTATGTAATACATCAGACATATACAGGACCAGTGATCACAGTAACCCTGTATATGTGGCAGTAGTGCCAGCCATACATAGTGCAGTGTAATACATCAGACATATACAGGGCCAGTGATCACAGTAACCCGGTATATGTGGCAGTAGTGCAGCCATACATAGTGCAGTGTATGTAATACATCAGACATATACAGGGCCAGTGATCACAGTAACCCGGTATATGCGGCAGTAGTGCCAGCCATACATAGTGCAGTGTATATAATACATCAGACATATACAGGACCAGTGATCACAGTAACCCGGTATATGTAGCAGTAGTGCCAGTCATACATAGTGCAGTGTATGTAATACATCAGACATATACAGGGCCAGTGATCACAGTAACCCGGTATATGCGGCAGTAGTGCCAGCCATACATAGTGCAGTGTGTAATACATCAGACATATACAGGACCAGTGATCACAGTAACCCGGTATATGTGGCAGTAGTGCAGCCATACATAGTGCAGTGTATGTAATACATCAGACATATACAGGACCAGTGATCACAGTAACCGGTATATGCGGCAGTAGTGCCAGCCATACATAGTGCAGTGTATATAATACATCAGACATATACAGGACCAGTGATCACAGTAACCCGGTATATGCGGCAGTAGTGCCAGCCATACATAGTGCAGTGTATGTAATACATCAGACATATACAGGACCAGTGATCACAGTAACCCGGTATATGCGGCAGTAGTGCCAGCCATACATAGTGCAGTGTATGTAATACATCAGACATATACAGGGCCAGTGATCACAGTAACCCGGTATATGAGGCAGTAGTGCAGCCATACATAGTGCAGTGTATATAATACATCAGACATATACAGGGCCAGTGATCACAGTAACCCGGTATATGCAGCAGTAGTGCCAGTCATACATAGTGCAGTGTATATAATACATCAGACATATACAGGACAGTGATCACAGTAACCCGGTATATGCGGCAGTAGTGCCAGCCATACATAGTGCAGTGTATGTAATACATCAGACATATACAGGACCAGTGATCACAGTAACCCGGTATATGTGGCAGTAGTGCCAGCCATACATAGTGCAGTGTGTGTAATACATCAGACATATACAGGGCCAGTGATCACAGTAACCCGGTATATGCGGCAGTAGTGCCAGCCATACATAGTGCAGTGTATGTAATACATCAGACATATACAGGGCCAGTGATCACAGTAACCCGGTATATGCGGCAGTAGTGCCAGCCATACATAGTGCAGTGTATGTAATACATCAGACATATACAGGACAGTGATCACAGTAACCCGGTATATGTGGCAGTAGTGCCAGCCATACATAGTGCAGTGTATGTAATACATCAGACATATACAGGGCAGTGATCACAGTAACCCGGTATATGCGGCAGTAGTGCCAGCCATACATAGTGCAGTGTATGTAATACATCAGACATATACAGGACCAGTGATCACAGTAACCCGGTATATGCGGCAGTAGTTGCCAGCCATACATAGTGCAGTGTATGTAATACATCAGACATATACAGGACCAGTGATCACAGTAACCCGGTATATGCGGCAGTAGTGCCAGCCATACATAGTGCAGTGTATGTAATACATCAGACATACACAGGACCAGTGATCACAGTAACCCGGTATATGCGGCAGTAGTGCCAGCCATACATAGTGCAGTGTATGTAATACATCAGACATATACAGGACCAGTGATCACAGTAACCCGGTATATGCGGCAGTAGTGCAGCCATACATAGTGCAGTGTATGTAATACATCAGACATATACAGGACCAGTGATCACAGTAACCCGGTATATGCGGCAGTAGTGCCAGCCATACATAGTGCAGTGTATGTAATACATCAGACATATACAGGGCCAGTGATCACAGTAACCCGGTATATGCGGCAGTAGTGCCAGCCATACATAGTGCAGTGTATGTAATACATCAGACATATACAGGACCAGTGATCACAGTAACCCGGTATATGCGGCAGTAGTGCAGCCATACATAGTGCAGTGTATGTAATACATCAGACATATACAGGACCAGTGATCACAGTAACCCGGTATATGCGGCAGTAGTGCCAGCCATACATAGTGCAGTGTATGTAATACATCAGACATATACAGGGCCAGTGATCACAGTAACCCGGTATATGCGGCAGTAGTGCCAGCCATACATAGTGCAGTGTATGTAATACATCAGACATATACAGGCCAGTGATCACAGTAACCCGGTATATGCGGCAGTAGTGACAGCCATACATAGTGCAGTGTAATACATCATACATATAAAGGACCAGTGATCAGAGTAATCCGGTATATGCGGCAGTAGTGCCAGCCATACATAGTGCAGTGTTTGTAATACATCAGACATATACAGGACCAGTGATCACAGTAACCCGGTATATGCGGCAGTAGTGCCAGCCATACATAGTGCAGTGTATGTAATACATCAGAAATATACAGGACCAGTGATCACAGTAACCCGGTATATGCGGCAGTAGTGCCAGCCATACATAGTGCAGTGTATGTAATACATCAGACATATACAGGGCCGGTGATCACAGTAACCCGGTATATGCGGCAGTAGTGCCAGCCATACATAGTGCAGTGTATATAATACATCAGACATATACAGGGCCAGTGATCGCAGTAACCCGGTATATGCGGCAGTAGTGCCAGCCATACATAGTGCAGTGTGTGTAATACATCAGACATATACAGGACCAGTGATCACAGTAACCCGGTATATGCGGCAGTAGTGCCAGCCATACATAGTGCAGTGTATGTAATACATCAGACATATACAGGACCAGTGATCACAGTAACCCGGTATATGCGGCAGTAGTGCCAGCCATACATAGTGCAGTGTGTGTAATACATCAGACATATACAGGACCAGTGATCACAGTAACCCGGTATATGCGGCAGTAGTGCCAGCCATACATAGTGCAGTGTATGTAATACATCAGACATATACAGGACCAGTGATCACAGTAACCCGGTATATACGGCAGTAGTGCAGCCATACATAGTGCAGTGTATGTAATACATCAGACATATACAGGACCAGTGATCACAGTAACCCGGTATATGCGGCAGTAGTGCCAGCCATACATAGTGCAGTGTATGTAATACATCAGATATATACAGGACCAGTGATCACAGTAACCCGGTATATGCGGCAGTAGTGCCAGCCATACATAGTGCAGTGTGTGTAATACATCAGACATATACAGGACCAGTGATCACAGTAACCCGGTATATGCGGCACTAGGACCAGCCATACATAGTGCAGTGTATGTAATACATCAGACATATACAGGGCCAGTGATCACAGTAACCGGTAAATGCGGCAGTAGTGCCAGCCATACATAGTGCAGTGTATGTAATACATCAGACATATACAGTGCCAGTGATCACAGTAACCCGGTATATGTGGCAGTAGTGCCAGCCATACATAGTGCAGTGTGTGTAATACATCAGACATATACAGGACCAGTGATCACAGTAACCCGGTATATGCGGCAGTAGTGCCAGCCATACATAGTGCAGTGTATGTAATACATCAGACATATACAGGACCAGTGATCACAGTAACCCGGTATATGTGGCAGTAGTGCAGCCATACATAGTGCAGTGTATGTAACACATCAGACATATACAGGGCCAGTGATCACAGTAACCCGGTATATGCGGCAGTAGTGCCAGCCATACATAGTGCAGTGTATATAATACATCAGACATATACAGGACCAGTGATCACAGTAACCCGGTATATGCGGCAGTAGTGCCAGTCATACATAGTGCAGTGTATGTAATACATCAGACATATACAGGCCAGTGATCACAGTAACCCGGTATATGCGGCAGTAGTGCAGCCATACATAGTGCAGTGTAATACATCAGACATATACAGGCCAGTGATCACAGTAACCCGGTATATGCGGCAGTAGTGCCAGCCATACATAGTGCAGTGTATATAATACATCAGACATATACAGGGCCAGTGATCACAGTAACCCGGTATATGCGGCAGTAGTGCAGCCATACATAGTGCAGTGTGTGTAATACATCAGACATATACAGGACCAGTGATCACAGTAACCCGGTATATGCGGCAGTAGTGCCAGCGATACATAGTGCAGTGTATGTAATACATCAGACATATACAGGACCAGTGATCACAGTAACCCGGTATATGCGGCAGTAGTGCAGCCATACATAGTGCAGTGTGTAATACATCAGACATATACAGGTCCAGTGATCACAGTAACCCGGTATATGCGGCAGTAGTGCCAGCCATACATAGTGCAGTGTGTGTAATACATCAGACATATACAGGTCCAGTGATCACAGTAACCCGGTATATGCGGCAGTAGTGCCAGCCATACATAGTGCAGTGTGTAATACATCAGACATATACAGGACCAGTGATCACAGTAACCCGGTATATGCGGCAGTAGTGCCAGCCATACATAGTGCAGTGTGTGTAATACATCAGATATATACAGGTCCAGTGATCACAGTAACCCGGTATATGTGGCAGTAGTGCCAGCCATACATAGTGCAGTGTATGTAATACATCAGACATATACAGGACCAGTGATCACAGTAACCCGGTATATGTGGCAGTAGGAGCAGCCATACATAGTGCAGTGTATGTAATACATCAGACATATACAGGACCAGTGATCACAGTAACCCGGTATATGTGGCAGTAGTGCCAGCCATACATAGTGCAGTGTATGTAATACATCAGACATATACAGGACCAGTGATCACAGTAACCCGGTATATGTGGCAGTAGTGCCAGTCATACATAGTGCAGTGTATGTAATACATCAGACATATACAGGGCCAGTGATCACAGTAACCCGGTATATGTGGCAGTAGTGCCAGCCATACATAGTGCAGTGTGTGTAATACATCAGACATATACAGGACCAGTGATCACAGTAACCCGGTATATGCGGCAGTAGTGCCAGCCATACATAGTGCAGTGTGTGTAATACATCAGACATATACAGGACCAGTGATCACAGTAACCCGGTATATGTGGCAGTAGTGCCAGCCATACATAGTGCAGTGTATGTAATACATCAGACATATACAGGACCAGTGATCACAGTAACCCGGTATATGTGGCAGTAGTGCCAGTCATACATAGTGCAGTGTATGTAATACATCAGACATATACAGGGCCAGTGATCACAGTAACCCGGTATATGTGGCAGTAGTGCCAGCCATACATAGTGCAGTGTATGTAATACATCAGACATATACAGGACCAGTGATCACAGTAACCCGGTATATGTGGCAGTAGTGCCAGCCATACATAGTGCAGTGTGTGTAATACATCAGACATATACAGGACCAGTGATCACAGTAACCCGGTATATGCGGCAGTAGTGCCAGCCATACATAGTGCAGTGTGTGTAATACATCAGATATATACAGGTCCAGTGATCACAGTAACCCGGTATATGCAGCAGTAGTGCCAGCCATACATAGTGCAGTGTGTAATACATCAGACATATACAGGACCAGTGATCACAGTAACCCGGTATATGAGGCAGTAGTGCCAGCCATACATAGTGCAGTGTATGTAATACTTTAGATATATACAGGGCCAGTGATAACAGTAACCCGGTATATGTGGCAGTAGTGCCAGCCATACATAGTGCAGTGTATATAATACATCAGACATATACAGGACCAGTGATCACAGTAACCTGGTATATGTGGCAGTAGTGCCAGCCATACATAGTGCAGTGTATGTAATACATCAGACATATACAGGGCCAGTGATCACAGTAACCCAGTATATGCGGCAGTAGTGCCAGCCATACATAGTGCAGTGTATGTAATACATCAGACATATACAGGACCAGTGATCACAGTAACCCGGTATATACAGCAGTAGTGCCAGCCATACATAGTGCAGTGTATATAATACATCAGACATATACAGGGCCAGTGATCACAGTAACCCGGTATATGCAGCAGTAGTGCCAGCCATACATAGTGCAGTGTATGTAATACATCAGACATATACAGGACCAGTGATCACAGTAACCCGGTATATGCGGCAGTAGTGCCAGCCATACATAGTGCAGTGTATGTAATACATCAGACATATACAGGACCAGTGATCACAGTAACCCGGTATATACAGCAGTAGTGCCAGCCATACATAGTGCAGTGTATGTAATACATCAGACATATACAGGACCAGTGATCACAGTAAACCGGTATATGCGGCAGTAGTGCCAGTCATACATAGTGCAGTGTATATAATACATCAGACATATACAGGCCAGTGATCACAGTAACCCGGTATATGCGGCAGTAGTGCCAGCCATACATAGTGCAGTGTATGTAATACATCAGACATATACAGGACCAGTGATCACAGTAACCCGGTATATGCGGCAGTAGTGCCAGTCATACATAGTGCAGTGTATATAATACATCAGACATATACAGGCCAGTGATCACAGTAACCCGGTATATGCGGCAGTAGTGCCAGCCATACATAGTGCAGTGTATGTAATACATCAGACATATACAGGGCCAGTGATCACAGTAACCCGGTATATGCGGCAGTAGTGCCAGCCATACATAGTGCAGTGTATGTAATACATCAGACATATACAGGACCAGTGATCACAGTAACCCGGTATATGCGGCAGTAGTGCCAGCCATACATAGTGCAGTGTATGTAATACATCAGACATATACAGGCCAGTGATCACAGTAACCCGGTATATGCGGCAGTAGTGCAGCCATACATAGTGCAGTGTGTGTAATACATCAGACATATACAGGACCAGTGATCACAGTAACCCGGTATATGCGGCAGTAGTGCCAGCCATACATAGTGCAGTGTATGTAATACATCAGACATATACAGGGCCAGTGATCACAGTAACCCGGTATATGCGGCAGTAGTGCAGCCATACATAGTGCAGTGTGTGTAATACATCAGACATATACAGGACCAGTGATCACAGTAACCCGGTATATGCGGCAGTAGTGCCAGTCATACATAGTGCAGTGTATGTAATACATCAGACATATACAGGCCAGTGATCACAGTAATCCGGTATATGCGGCAGTAGTGCCAGCCATACATAGTGCAGTGTATGTAATACATCAGACATATACAGGGCCAGTGATCACAGTAACCCGTTATATGCGGCAGTAGGACCAGCCATACATAGTGCAGTGTATGTAATACATTAGACATATACAGGACCAGTGATCACAGTAACACGGTATATGCGGCAGTAGTGCCAGCCATACATAGTGCAGTGTATGTAATACATCAGACATATACAGGACCAGTGATCACAGTAACCCGGTATATGCGGCAGTAGTGCCAGCCATACATAGTGCAGTGTATGTAATACATCAGACATATACAGGCCAGTGATCACAGTAACCCGGTATATGCGGCAGTAGGGCCAGCCATACATAGTGCAGTGTATATAATACATCAGACATATACAGGGCCAGTGATCACAGTAACCCGGTATATGCGGCAGTAGTGCCAGCCATACATAGTGCAGTATATGTAATACATCAGATATATACAGGGCTAGTGATCACAGTAACCCGGTATATGCAGCAGTAGTGCCAGCCATACATAGTGCAGTGTATGTAATACATCAGACATATACAGGACCAGTGATCACAGTAACTCGGTATATGTGGCAGTAGTGTCAGCCATACATAGTGCAGTGTATGTAATACATCAGAAATATACAGGACCAGTGATCACAGTAACCCGGTATATGCGGCAGTAGTGCCAGCCATACATAGTGCAGTGTATATAATACATCAGACATATACAGGACCAGTGATCACAGTAACCCGGTATATGCAGCAGTAGTGCCAGCCATACATAGTGCAGTGTATGTAATACATCAGACATATACAGGGCCAGTGATCACAGTAACCCGGTATATGCGGCAGTAGTGCCAGCCATACATAGTGCAGTGTATGTAATACATCAGACATATACAGGGCCAGTGATCACAGTAACCCGGTATATGCGGCAGTAGTGCCAGCCATACATAGTGCAGTGTATGTAATACATCAGACATATACAGGGCCTGTGATCACAGTAACCCGGTATATGCGGCAGTAGTGCCAGCCATACATAGTGCAGTGTATGTAATACATCAGACATATACAGAGCCAGTGATCACAGTAGCCCGGTATATGTGGCAGTAGTGCCAGCCATACATAGTGCAGTGTATGTAATACATCAGACATATACAGGACCAGTGATCACAGTAACCCGGTATATGCGGCAGTAGTGCAGCCATACATAGTGCAGTGTATGTAATACATCAGACATATACAGGACCAGTGATCACAGTAACCCGGTATATGCGGCAGTAGTGCCAGCCATACATAGTGCAGTGTATGTAATACATCAGACATATACAGGACCAGTGATCACAGTAACCCGGTATATGCGGCAGTAGTGCCAGTCATACATAGTGCAGTGTATGTAATACATCAGACATATACAGGACCAGTGATCACAGTAACCCGGTATATGCGGCAGTAGTGCCAGCCATACATAGTGCAGTGTATGTAATACATCAGACATATACAGGCCAGTGATCACAGTAACCCGGTATATGTGGCAGTAGTGCAGCCATACATAGTGCAGTGTAATACATCAGACATATACAGGACCAGTGATCACAACAGTAACCCGGTATATGCGGCAGTAGTGCCAGCCATACATAGTGCAGTGTATGTAATACATCAGACATATACAGGGCCAGTGATCACAGTAACCCGGTATATGTGGCAGTAGTGCCAGCCATACATAGTGCAGTGTATGTAATACATCAGACATATACAGGACCAGTGATCACAGTAACCCGGTATATGTGGCAGTAGTACCAGCCATACATAGTGCAGTGTAATATATCAGACATATACAGGACCAGTGATCACAGTAACCCGGTATATGCGGCAGTAGTGCCAGCCATACATAGTGCAGTGTGTGTAATACATCAGACATATACAGGACCAGTGATCACAGTAACCCGGTATATGCGGCAGTAGTGCCAGCCATACATAGTGCAGTGTATATAATACATCAGACATATACAGGACCAGTGATCACAGTAACCCGGTATATGTAGCAGTAGTGCCAGCCATACATAGTGCAGTGTGTGTAATACATCAGACATATACAGGGCCAGTGATCACAGTAACCCGGTATATGTGGCAGTAGTGCCAGCCATACATAGTGCAGTGTATGTAATACATCAGACATATACAGGACCAGCGATCACAGTAACCCGGTATATGCGGCAGTAGTGCCAGCCATACATAGTGCAGTGTATATAATACATCAGACATATACAGGACCAGTGATCACAGTAACCCGGTATATGTAGCAGTAGTGCCAGCCATACATAGTGCAGTGTGTGTAATACATCAGACATATACAGGGCCAGTGATCACAGTAACCCGGTATATGTGGCAGTAGTGCCAGCCATACATAGTGCAGTGTATGTAATACATCAGACATATACAGGACCAGTGATCACAGTAACCCGGTATATGCGGCAGTAGTGCCAGTCATACATAGTGCAGTGTATGTAATACATCAGACATATACAGGCCAGTGATCACAGTAACCCGGTATATGCGGCAGTAGTGCAGCCATACATAGTGCAGTGTAATACATCAGACATATACAGGCCAGTGATCACAGTAACCCGGTATATGCGGCAGTAGTGCCAGCCATACATAGTGCAGTGTATATAATACATCAGACATATACAGGGCCAGTGATCACAGTAACCCGGTATATGCGGCAGTAGTGCAGCCATACATAGTGCAGTGTGTGTAATACATCAGACATATACAGGACCAGTGATCACAGTAACCCGGTATATGCGGCAGTAGTGCCAGCGATACATAGTGCAGTGTATGTAATACATCAGACATATACAGGACCAGTGATCACAGTAACCCGGTATATGCGGCAGTAGTGCAGCCATACATAGTGCAGTGTGTAATACATCAGACATATACAGGTCCAGTGATCACAGTAACCCGGTATATGCGGCAGTAGTGCCAGCCATACATAGTGCAGTGTGTGTAATACATCAGACATATACAGGTCCAGTGATCACAGTAACCCGGTATATGCGGCAGTAGTGCCAGCCATACATAGTGCAGTGTGTAATACATCAGACATATACAGGACCAGTGATCACAGTAACCCGGTATATGCGGCAGTAGTGCCAGCCATACATAGTGCAGTGTGTGTAATACATCAGATATATACAGGTCCAGTGATCACAGTAACCCGGTATATGTGGCAGTAGTGCCAGCCATACATAGTGCAGTGTATGTAATACATCAGACATATACAGGACCAGTGATCACAGTAACCCGGTATATGTGGCAGTAGGAGCAGCCATACATAGTGCAGTGTATGTAATACATCAGACATATACAGGACCAGTGATCACAGTAACCCGGTATATGTGGCAGTAGTGCCAGCCATACATAGTGCAGTGTATGTAATACATCAGACATATACAGGACCAGTGATCACAGTAACCCGGTATATGTGGCAGTAGTGCCAGTCATACATAGTGCAGTGTATGTAATACATCAGACATATACAGGGCCAGTGATCACAGTAACCCGGTATATGTGGCAGTAGTGCCAGCCATACATAGTGCAGTGTGTGTAATACATCAGACATATACAGGGCCAGTGATCACAGTAACCCGGTATATGTGGCAGTAGTGCCAGCCATACATAGTGCAGTGTGTGTAATACATCAGACATATACAGGACCAGTGATCACAGTAACCCGGTATATGCGGCAGTAGTGCCAGCCATACATAGTGCAGTGTGTGTAATACATCAGACATATACAGGACCAGTGATCACAGTAACCCGGTATATGTGGCAGTAGTGCCAGCCATACATAGTGCAGTGTATGTAATACATCAGACATATACAGGACCAGTGATCACAGTAACCCGGTATATGTGGCAGTAGTGCCAGTCATACATAGTGCAGTGTATGTAATACATCAGACATATACAGGGCCAGTGATCACAGTAACCCGGTATATGTGGCAGTAGTGCCAGCCATACATAGTGCAGTGTATGTAATACATCAGACATATACAGGACCAGTGATCACAGTAACCCGGTATATGTGGCAGTAGTGCCAGCCATACATAGTGCAGTGTGTGTAATACATCAGACATATACAGGACCAGTGATCACAGTAACCCGGTATATGCGGCAGTAGTGCCAGCCATACATAGTGCAGTGTGTGTAATACATCAGATATATACAGGTCCAGTGATCACAGTAACCCGGTATATGCAGCAGTAGTGCCAGCCATACATAGTGCAGTGTGTAATACATCAGACATATACAGGACCAGTGATCACAGTAACCCGGTATATGAGGCAGTAGTGCCAGCCATACATAGTGCAGTGTATGTAATACTTTAGATATATACAGGGCCAGTGATAACAGTAACCCGGTATATGTGGCAGTAGTGCCAGCCATACATAGTGCAGTGTATATAATACATCAGACATATACAGGACCAGTGATCACAGTAACCTGGTATATGTGGCAGTAGTGCCAGCCATACATAGTGCAGTGTATATAATACATCAGACATATACAGGGCCAGTGATCACAGTAACCCGGTATATGCAGCAGTAGTGCAGCCATACATAGTGCAGTGTATGTAATACATCAGACATATACAGGACCAGTGATCACAGTAACCCGGTATATGCGGCAGTAGGACCAGCCATACATAGTGCAGTGTATGTAATACATCAGACATATACAGGGCCAGTGATCACAGTAACCCAGTATATGCGGCAGTAGTGCCAGCCATACATAGTGCAGTGTATGTAATACATCAGACATATACAGGACCAGTGATCACAGTAACCCGGTATATACAGCAGTAGTGCCAGCCATACATAGTGCAGTGTATGTAATACATCAGACATATACAGGACCAGTGATCACAGTAACCCGGTATATGTGGCAGTAGTGCCAGCCATACATAGTGCAGTGTATATAATACATCAGATATATACAGGACCAGTGATCACAGTAACCCGGTATATGCAGCAGTAGTGCCAGCCATACATAGTGCAGTGTATGTAATACATCAGACATATACAGGACCAGTGATCACAGTAACCCGGTATATGCGGCAGTAGTGCCAGCCATACATAGTGCAGTGTATGTAATACATCAGACATATACAGGACCAGTGATCACAGTAAACCGGTATATGCGGCAGTAGTGCCAGTCATACATAGTGCAGTGTATATAATACATCAGACATATACAGGCCAGTGATCACAGTAACCCGGTATATGCGGCAGTAGTGCCAGCCATACATAGTGCAGTGTATGTAATACATCAGACATATACAGGACCAGTGATCACAGTAACCCGGTATATGCGGCAGTAGTGCCAGTCATACATAGTGCAGTGTATATAATACATCAGACATATACAGGCCAGTGATCACAGTAACCCGGTATATGCGGCAGTAGTGCCAGCCATACATAGTGCAGTGTATGTAATACATCAGACATATACAGGGCCAGTGATCACAGTAACCCGGTATATGCGGCAGTAGTGCCAGCCATACATAGTGCAGTGTATGTAATACATCAGACATATACAGGACCAGTGATCACAGTAACCCGGTATATGCGGCAGTAGTGCCAGCCATACATAGTGCAGTGTATGTAATACATCAGACATATACAGGCCAGTGATCACAGTAACCCGGTATATGCGGCAGTAGTGCAGCCATACATAGTGCAGTGTGTGTAATACATCAGACATATACAGGACCAGTGATCACAGTAACCCGGTATATGCGGCAGTAGTGCCAGCCATACATAGTGCAGTGTATGTAATACATCAGACATATACAGGGCCAGTGATCACAGTAACCCGGTATATGCGGCAGTAGTGCAGCCATACATAGTGCAGTGTGTGTAATACATCAGACATATACAGGACCAGTGATCACAGTAACCCGGTATATGCGGCAGTAGTGCCAGTCATACATAGTGCAGTGTATGTAATACATCAGACATATACAGGCCAGTGATCACAGTAATCCGGTATATGCGGCAGTAGTGCCAGCCATACATAGTGCAGTGTATGTAATACATCAGACATATACAGGGCCAGTGATCACAGTAACCCGTTATATGCGGCAGTAGGACCAGCCATACATAGTGCAGTGTATGTAATACATTAGACATATACAGGACCAGTGATCACAGTAACACGGTATATGCGGCAGTAGTGCCAGCCATACATAGTGCAGTGTATGTAATACATCAGACATATACAGGACCAGTGATCACAGTAACCCGGTATATGCGGCAGTAGTGCCAGCCATACATAGTGCAGTGTATGTAATACATCAGACATATACAGGCCAGTGATCACAGTAACCCGGTATATGCGGCAGTAGTGCCAGCCATACATAGTGCAGTGTATGTAATACATCAGACATATACAGGACCAGTGATCACAGTAACCCGGTATATGTGGCAGTAGTGCCAGCCATACATAGTGCAGTGTGTGTAATACATCAGACATATACAGGACCAGTGATCACAGTAACCCGGTATATGCGGCAGTAGTGCAGCCATACATAGTGCAGTGTATATAATACATCAGACATATACAGGGCCAGTGATCACAGTAACCCGGTATATGCGGCAGTAGTGCCAGCCATACATAGTGCAGTATATGTAATACATCAGACATATACAGGACCAGTGATCACAGTAACCCGGTATATGCGGCAGTAGTGCAGCCATACATAGTGCAGTGTATATAATACATCAGACATATACAGGGCCAGTGATCACAGTAACCCGGTATATGCGGCAGTAGTGCCAGCCATACATAGTGCAGTGTATGTAATACATCAGATATATACAGGGCTAGTGATCACAGTAACCCGGTATATGCAGCAGTAGTGCCAGCCATACATAGTGCAGTGTATGTAATACATCAGACATATACAGGACCAGTGATCACAGTAACTCGGTATATGCGGCAGTAGTGCCAGCCATACATAGTGCAGTGTATGTAATACATCAGACATATACAGGGCCAGTGATCACAGTAACCCGGTATATGCGGCAGTAGTGCCAGCCATACATAGTGCAGTGTATGTAATACATCAGACATATACAGGGCCTGTGATCACAGTAACCCGGTATATGCGGCAGTAGTGCCAGCCATACATAGTGCAGTGTATGTAATACATCAGACATATACAGAGCCAGTGATCACAGTAGCCCGGTATATGTGGCAGTAGTGCCAGCCATACATAGTGCAGTGTATGTAATACATCAGACATATACAGGACCAGTGATCACAGTAACCCGGTATATGCGGCAGTAGTGCAGCCATACATAGTGCAGTGTATGTAATACATCAGACATATACAGGACCAGTGATCACAGTAACCCGGTATATGCGGCAGTAGTGCCAGCCATACATAGTGCAGTGTATGTAATACATCAGACATATACAGGACCAGTGATCACAGTAACCCTGTATATGCGGCAGTAGTGCCAGCCATACATAGTGCAGTGTATGTAATACATCAGACATATACAGGACCAGTGATCACAGTAACCCGGTATATGCGGCAGTAGTGCCAGTCATACATAGTGCAGTGTATGTAATACATCAGACATATACAGGACCAGTGATCACAGTAACCCGGTATATGCGGCAGTAGTGCCAGCCATACATAGTGCAGTGTATGTAATACATCAGACATATACAGGCCAGTGATCACAGTAACCCGGTATATGTGGCAGTAGTGCAGCCATACATAGTGCAGTGTAATACATCAGACATATACAGGACCAGTGATCACAACAGTAACCCGGTATATGCGGCAGTAGTGCCAGCCATACATAGTGCAGTGTATGTAATACATCAGACATATACAGGGCCAGTGATCACAGTAACCCGGTATATGTGGCAGTAGTGCCAGCCATACATAGTGCAGTGTATGTAATACATCAGACATATACAGGACCAGTGATCACAGTAACCCGGTATATGTGGCAGTAGTACCAGCCATACATAGTGCAGTGTAATATATCAGACATATACAGGACCAGTGATCACAGTAACCCGGTATATGCGGCAGTAGTGCCAGCCATACATAGTGCAGTGTGTGTAATACATCAGACATATACAGGACCAGTGATCACAGTAACCCGGTATATGCGGCAGTAGTGCCAGCCATACATAGTGCAGTGTATATAATACATCAGACATATACAGGACCAGTGATCACAGTAACCCGGTATATGTAGCAGTAGTGCCAGCCATACATAGTGCAGTGTGTGTAATACATCAGACATATACAGGGCCAGTGATCACAGTAACCCGGTATATGTGGCAGTAGTGCCAGCCATACATAGTGCAGTGTATGTAATACATCAGACATATACAGGACCAGCGATCACAGTAACCCGGTATATGCGGCAGTAGTGCCAGCCATACATAGTGCAGTGTATATAATACATCAGACATATACAGGACCAGTGATCACAGTAACCCGGTATATGTAGCAGTAGTGCCAGCCATACATAGTGCAGTGTGTGTAATACATCAGACATATACAGGGCCAGTGATCACAGTAACCCGGTATATGTGGCAGTAGTGCCAGCCATACATAGTGCAGTGTATGTAATACATCAGACATATACAGGACCAGTGATCACAGTAACCCGGTATATGCGGCAGTAGTGCCAGCCATACATAGTGCAGTGTATGTAATACATCAGACATATACAGGGCCAGTGATCACAGTAACCCGGTATATGCGGCAGTAGTGCCAGCCATACATAGTGCAGTGTATGTAATACATCAGACATATACAGGACCAGTGATCACAGTAACCCGGTATATGCGGCAGTAGTGCCAGCCATACATAGTGCAGTGTATGTAATACATCAGACATATACAGGACCAGTGATCACAGTAACCCGGTATATGGGGCAGTAGTGCCAGCCATACATAGTGCAGTGTATATAATACATCAGACATATACAGGACCAGTGATCACAGTAACCCGGTATATGTGGCAGTAGTGCCAGCCATACATAGTGCAGTGTATGTAATACATCAGACATATACAGGGCCAGTGATCACAGTAACCCGGTATATGCGGCAGTAGTGCCAGCCATACATAGTGCAGTGTATGTAATACATCAGACATATACAGGACCAGTGATCACAGTAACCCGGTATATGCAGCAGTAGTGCCAGCCATATATAGTGCAGTGTGTGTAATACATCAGACATATACAGGACCAGTGATCACAGTAACCCGGTATATGCGGCAGTAGTGCCAGCCATACATAGTGCAGTGTGTAATACATCAGACATATACAGGGCCAGTGATCACAGTAACCCGGTATATGCGGCAGTAGTGCCAGCCATACATAGTGCAGTGTATGTAATACATCAGACATATACAGGGCCAGTGATCACAGTAACCCGGTATATGTGGCAGTAGTGCCAGCCATACATAGTGCAGTGTATGTAATACATCAGACATATACAGGACCAGTGATCACAGTAACCCTGTATATGTGGCAGTAGTGCCAGCCATACATAGTGCAGTGTATGTAATACATCAGATATATACAGGACCAGTGATCACAGTAACCCGGTATATGCGGCAGTAGTGCAGCCATACATAGTGCAGTGTATGTAATACATCAGACATATACAGGGCCAGTGATCACAGTAACCCGGTATATGCGGCAGTAGTGCCAGCCATACATAGTGCAGTGTATGTAATACATCAGACATATACAGGACCAGTGATCACAGTAACCCGGTATATGCGGCAGTAGTGCCAGCCATACATAGTGCAGTGTGTGTAATACATCAGACATATACAGGACCAGTGATCACAGTAACCCGGTATATGCGGCAGTAGTGCCAGCCATACATAGTGCAGTGTATATAATACATCAGACATATACAGGGCCAGTGATCACAGTAACCCGGTATATGTGGCAGTAGTGCCAGCCATACATAGTGCAGTGTATGTAATACATCAGACATATACAGGACCAGTGATCACAGTAACCCTGTATATGTGGCAGTAGTGCCAGCCATACATAGTGCAGTGTATGTAATACATCAGATATATACAGGACCAGTGATCACAGTAACCCGGTATATGCGGCAGTAGTGCAGCCATACATAGTGCAGTGTATGTAATACATCAGACATATACAGGGCCAGTGATCACAGTAACCCGGTATATGCGGCAGTAGTGCCAGCCATACATAGTGCAGTGTATGTAATACATCAGACATATACAGGACCAGTGATCACAGTAACCCGGTATATGCGGCAGTAGTGCCAGCCATACATAGTGCAGTGTGTGTAATACATCAGACATATACAGGACCAGTGATCACAGTAACCCGGTATATGCGGCAGTAGTGCCAGCCATACATAGTGCAGTGTATGTAATACATCAGACATATACAGGACCAGTGATCACAGTAACCCGGTATATGTGGCAGTAGTGCCAGCCATACATAGTGCAGTGTATGTAATACATCAGACATATACAGGACCAGTGATCACAGTAACCCGGTATATGCAGCAGTAGTGCCAGCCATACATAGTGCAGTGTATGTAATATACATCAGACATATACAGGACCAGTGATCACAGTAACCTGGTATATGCGGCAGTAGTGCCAGCCATACATAGTGCAGTGTATGTAATACATCAGACATATACAGGACCAGTGATCACAGTAACCCGGTATATGCAGCAGTAGTGCCAGCCATATATAGTGCAGTGTGTGTAATACATCAGACATATACAGGACCAGTGATCACAGTAACCCGGTATATGCGGCAGTAGTGCCAGCCATACATAGTGCAGTGTGTGTAATACATCAGACATATACAGGACCAGTGATCACAGTAACCCGGTATATGTGGCAGTAGTGCCAGCCATACATAGTGCAGTGTGTGTAATACATCAGACATATACAGGACCAGTGATCACAGTAACCCGGTATATGTGGCAGTAGTGCCAGCCATACATAGTGCAGTGTATGTAATACATCAGACATATACAGGACCAGTGATCACAGTAACCCGGTATATGCGGCAGTAGTGCCAGCCATACATAGTGCAGTGTATGTAATACATCAGACATATACAGGGCCAGTGATCACAGTAACCCGGTATATGTGGCAGTAGTGCCAGCCATACATAGTGCAGTGTATGTAATACATCAGACATATACAGGGCCAGTGATCACAGTAACCCGGTATATGCGGCAGTAGTGCCAGCCATACATAGTGCAGTGTATGTAATACATCAGACATATACAGGGCCAGTGATCACAGTAACCCGGTATATGCGGCAGTAGTGCCAGCCATACATAGTGCAGTGTGTGTAATACATCAGACATATACAGGACCAGTGATCACAGTAACCCGGTATATGTGGCAGTAGTGCAGCCATACATAGTGCAGTGTATGTAATACATCAGACATATACAGGACCAGTGATCACAGTAACCCGGTATATGCGGCAGTAGTGCCAGCCATACATAGTGCAGTGTATGTAATACATCAGACATATACAGGACCAGTGATCACAGTAACCCGGTATATGCGGCAGTAGTGCCAGCCATACATAGTGCAGTGTATGTAATACATCAGACATATACAGGACCAGTGATCACAGTAACCCGGTATATGCGGCAGTAGTGCAGCCATACATAGTGCAGTGTGTATAATACATCAGACATATACAGGCCAGTGATCACAGTAACCCGGTATATGCGGCAGTAGGGCCAGCCATACATAGTGCAGTGTATATAATACATCAGACATATACAGGGCCAGTGATCACAGTAACCCGGTATATGCGGCAGTAGTACCAGCCATACATAGTGCAGTGTATGTAATACATCAGACATATACAGGACCAGTGATCACAGTAACCCGGTATATGCGGCAGTAGTGCCAGCCATACATAGTGCAGTGTATGTAATACATCAGACATATACAGGACCAGTGATCACAGTAACCCGGTATATGCGGCAGTAGTGCCAGCCATACATAGTGCAGTGTATGTAATACATCAGACATATACAGGACGAGTAATCACAGTAACCCGGTATATGCGGCAGTAGTGCCAGCCATACATAGTGCAGTGTATGTAATACATCAGACATATACAGGACCAGTGATCACAGTAACCCGGTATATGTGGCAGTAGTGCCAGCCATACATAGTGCAGTGTATGTAATACATCAGACATATACAGGACCAGTGATCACAGTAACCCGGTATATGCGGCAGTAGTGCCAGCCATACATAGTGCAGTGTATGTAATACATCAGACATATACAGGACCAGTGATCACAGTAACCCTGTATATGTGGCAGTAGTGCCAGCCATACATAGTGCAGTGTAATACATCAGACATATACAGGACCAGTGATCACAGTAACCCGGTATATGCGGCAGTAGTGCCAGCCATACATAGTGCAGTGTATGTAATACATCAGACATATACAGGACCAGTGATCACAGTAACCCGGTATATGCGGCAGTAGTGCCAGCCATACATAGTGCAGTGTATGTAATACATCAGACATATACAGAGCCAGTGATCACAGTAACCCGGTATATGTGGCAGTAGTGCCAGCCATACATAGTGCAGTGTATGTAATACATCAGACATATACAGAGCCAGTGATCACAGTAACCCTGTATATGTGGCAGTAGTGCCAGCCATACATAGTGCAGTGTAATACATCAGACATATACAGGACCAGTGATCACAGTAACCCGGTATATGCGGCAGTAGTGCCAGCCATACATAGTGCAGTGTATGTAATACATCAGACATATACAGGACCAGTGATCACAGTAACCCGGTATATGCGGCAGTAGTGCCAGCCATACATAGTGCAGTGTATGTAATACATCAGACATATACAGAGCCAGTGATCACAGTAACCCGGTATATGTGGCAGTAGTGCAGCCATACATAGTGCAGTGTATATAATACATCAGACATATACAGGACAGTGATCACAGTAACCCGGTATATGCGGCAGTAGTGCCAGCCATACATAGTGCAGTGTATGTAATACATCAGACATATACAGGACCAGTGATCACAGTAACCCGGTATATGCGGCAGTAGTGCCAGCCATACATAGGGGGTAATTCCAAGTTGATCGCAGCAGGATTTTTGTTAGCAATTGGGCAAAACCATGTGCACTGCAGGGGAGGCAGATATAACATGTGCAGAGAGAGTTAGATTTGGGTGTGGTGTGTTCAATCTGCAATCTAATTTGCAGTGTAAAAATAAAGCAGCCAGTATTTACCCTGCACAGAAATAAAATAACCCACCCAAATCTAACTCTTTCTGCACATGTTATATCTGCCTCCCCTGCAGTGCACATGGTTTTGCCCAATTGCTATCAAAAATCCTGCTGCGATCAACTTGGAATTACCCCCATAGTGCAGTGTATGTAATACATCAGACATATACAGGACCAGTGATCACAGTAACCCGGTATATGTGGCAGTAGTGCCAGCCATACATAGTGCAGTGTATGTAATACATCAGACATATACAGGACCAGTGATCACAGTAACCCGGTATATGTGGCAGTAGTGCAGCCATACATAGTGCAGTGTAATACATCAGACATATACAGGACCAGTGATCACAGTAAACCGGTATATGCGGCAGTAGTGCCAGTCATACATAGTGCAGTGTATGTAATACATCAGACATATACAGGACCAGTGATCACAGTAACCCGGTATATGCGGCAGTAGTGCCAGCCATACATAGTGCAGTGTATGTAATACATCAGACATATACAGGACCAGTGATCACAGTAACCCTGTATATGTGGCAGTAGTGCCAGCCATACATAGTGCAGTGTAATACATCAGACATATACAGGGCCAGTGATCACAGTAACCCGGTATATGTGGCAGTAGTGCCAGCCATACATAGTGCAGTGTATGTAATACATCAGAAATATACAGGACCAGTGATCACAGTAACCCGGTATATGCGGCAGTAGTGCCAGCCATACATAGTGCAGTGTATGTAATACATCAGACATATACAGGACCAGTGATCACAGTAACCCGGTATATGCGGCAGTAGTGCCAGCCATACATAGTGCAGTGTATGTAATACATCAGACATATACAGGACCAGTGATCACAGTAACCGGTATATGCAGCAGTAGGGCCAGCCATACATAGTGCAGTGTATGTAATACATCAGACATATACAGGACCAGTGATCACAGTAACCCGGTATATGCGGCAGTAGTGCCAGCCATACATAGTGCAGTGTATGTAATACATCAGACATATACAGGACCAGTGATCACAGTAACCCTGTATATGTGGCAGTAGTGCCAGCCATACATAGTGCAGTGTATGTAATACATCAGACATATACAGGGCCAGTGATCACAGTAACCCGGTATATGCGGCAGTAGTGCCAGCCATACATAGTGCAGTGTATGTAATACATCAGACATATACAGGACCAGTGATCACAGTAACCGGTATATGCAGCAGTAGGGCCAGCCATACATAGTGCAGTGTATGTAATACATCAGACATATACAGGACCAGTGATCACAGTAACCGGTATATGCAGCAGTAGGGCCAGCCATACATAGTGCAGTGTATGTAATACATCAGACATATACAGGACCAGTGATCACAGTAACCCGGTATATGCGGCAGTAGTGCCAGCCATACATAGTGCAGTGTATGTAATACATCAGACATATACAGGACCAGTGATCACAGTAACCGGTATATGCAGCAGTAGGGCCAGCCATACATAGTGCAGTGTATGTAATACATCAGACATATACAGGACCAGTGATCACAGTAACCCGGTATATGCGGCAGTAGTGCCAGCCACACCTAGTGCAGTGTAATACATCAGACATATACAGGACCAGTGATCACAGTAACCCGGTATATGCGGCAGTAGTGCCAGCCATACATAGTGCAGTGTATATAATACATCAGATATATACAGGGCCAGTGATCACAGTAACCCGGCATATGAGGCAGTAGTGCCAGCCATACATAGTGCAGTGTATGTAATACATCAGACATATACAGGGCCAGTGATCACAGTAACCCGGTATATGCGGCAGTAGTGCCAGCCATACATAGTGCAGTGTTTGTAATACATCAGACATATACAGGACCAGTGATCACAGTAACCCGGTATATGTGGCAGTAGTGCAGCCATACATAGTGCAGTGTATGTAATACATCAGACATATACAGGACCAGTGATCACAGTAACCCGGTATATGCGGCAGTAGTGCCAGCCATACATAGTGCAGTGTATGTAATACATCAGACATATACAGGACCAGTGATCACAGTAACCCGGTATATGAGGCAGTAGTGCCAGCCATACATAGTGCAGTGTGTGTAATACATCAGACATATACAGGGCCAGTGATCACAGTAACCCGGTATATGTGGCAGTAGTGCCAGCCATACATAGTACAGTGTATGTAATACATCAGACATATACAGGACCAGTGATCACAGTAACCCGGTATATGTGGCAGTAGTGCCAGCCATACATAGTGCAGTGTATGTAATACATCAGACATATACAGGACCAGTGATCACAGTAACCCGGTATATGTGGCAGTAGTGCCAGCCATACATAGTGCAGTGTATGTAATACATCAGACATATACAGGACAGTGATCACAGTAACCCGGTATATGCGGCAGTAGTGCCAGCCATACATAGTGCAGTGTATGTAATACATCAGACATATACAGGACCAGTGATCACAGTAACCCGGTATATGCAGCAGTAGGGCCAGCCATACATAGTGCAGTGTATATAATACATCAGACATATACAGGACCAGTGATCACAGTAACCCGGTATATGCAGCAGTAGGGCCAGCCATACATAGTGCAGTGTATATAATACATCAGACATATACAGGGCCAGTGATCACAGTAACCGGTATATGCGGCAGTAGTGCCAGCCATACATAGTGCAGTGTATGTAATACATCAGACATATACAGGACAGTGATCACAGTAACCCGGTATATGCGGCAGTAGTGCCAGCCATACATAGTGCAGTGTATGTAATAGATCAGACATATACAGGACCAGTGATCACAGTAACCCTGTATATGCGGCAGTAGTGCCAGCCATACATAGTGCAGTGTATGTAATACATCAGACATATACAGGACCAGTGATCACAGTAACCCGGTATATGTGGCAGTAGTGCAGCCATACATAGTGCAGTGTATGTAATACATCAGACATATACAGGACAGTGATCACAGTAACCCGGTATATGCGGCAGTAGTGCCAGCCATACATAGTGCAGTGTATGTAATACATCAGACATATACAGGACCAGTGATCACAGTAACCCGGTATATGTTGCAGTAGTGCCAGCCATACATAGTGCAGTGTATGTAATACATCAGACATATACAGGGCCAGTGATCACAGTAACCCGGTATATGTGGCAGTAGTGCCAGCCATACATAGTGCAGTGTATGTAATACATCAGACATATACAGGACAGTGATCACAGTAACCCGGTATATGTGGCAGTAGTGCCAGCCATACATAGTGCAGTGTATGTAATACATCAGACATATACAGGACAGTGATCACAGTAACCCGGTATATGCGGCAGTAGTGCCAGCCATACATAGTGCAGTGTATGTAATACATCAGACATATACAGGACAGTGATCACAGTAACCCGGTATATGCGGCAGTAGTGCCAGCCATACATAGTGCAGTGTATGTAATACATCAGACATATACAGGACAGTGATCACAGTAACCCGGTATATGCGGCAGTAGTGCCAGCCATACATAGTGCAGTGTATGTAATACATCAGACATATACAGGGCCAGTGATCACAGTAACCCGGTATATGTGGCAGTAGTGCCAGCCATACATAGTGCAGTGTATGTAATACATCAGACATATACAGGACCAGTGATCACAGTAACCCGGTATATGTGGCAGTAGTGCAGCCATACATAGTGCAGTGTATGTAATACATCAGACATATACAGGACAGTGATCACAGTAACCCGGTATATGCGGCAGTAGTGCCAGCCATACATAGTGCAGTGTATGTAATACATCAGACATATACAGGACCAGTGATCACAGTAACCCGGTATATAAGCAGTAGTGCCAGCCATACATAGTGCAGTGTATGTAATACATCAGACATATACAGGCCAGTGATCACAGTAACCCGGTATATGCGGCAGTAGTGCCAGCCATACATAGTGCAGTGTATGTAATACATCAGACATATACAGGGCCAGTGATCACAGTAACCCGGTATATGCGGCAGTAGTGCCAGCCATACATAGTGCAGTGTATGTAATACATCAGACATATACATGACCAGTGATCACAGTAACCCGATATATGCGGCAGTAGTGCCAGCCATACATAGTGCAGTGTATGTAATACATCAGACATATACAGGACCAGTGATCACAGTAACCCGGTATATGCGGCAGTAGTGCCAGCCATACATAGTGCAGTGTATGTAATATACATCAGACATATACAGGACCAGTGATCACAGTAACCCGGTATATGCGGCAGTAGTGCCAGTCATACATAGTGCAGTGTGTGTAATACATCAGACATATACAGGACCAGTGATCACAGTAACCCGGTATATGCGGCAGTAGTGCCAGCCATACATAGTGCAGTGTATGTAATACATCAGACATATACAGGCCAGTGATCACAGTAACCCGGTATATGCGGCAGTAGTGCCAGCCATACATAGTGCAGTATATGTAATACATCAGATATATACAGGGCTAGTGATCACAGTAACCCGGTATATGCGGCAGTAGTGCCAGCCATACATAGTGCAGTGTATGTAATACATCAGACATATACAGGCCAGTGATCACAGTAACCCGGTATATGCGGCAGTAGGGCCAGCCATACATAGTGCAGTGTATATAATACATCAGACATATACAGGGCCAGTGATCACAGTAACCCGGTATATGCGGCAGTAGTGCCAGCCATACATAGTGCAGTATATGTAATACATCAGATATATACAGGGCTAGTGATCACAGTAACCCGGTATATGCGGCAGTAGTGCCAGCCATACATAGTGCAGTGTATGTAATACATCAGACATATACAGGCCAGTGATCACAGTAACCCGGTATATGCGGCAGTAGGGCCAGCCATACATAGTGCAGTGTATATAATACATCAGACATATACAGGGCCAGTGATCACAGTAACCCGGTATATGCGGCAGTAGTGCCAGCCATACATAGTGCAGTATATGTAATACATCAGATATATACAGGGCTAGTGATCACAGTAACCCGGTATATGCGGCAGTAGTGCCAGCCATACATAGTGCAGTGTAATACATCAGACATATACAGGACCAGTGATCACAGTAACCCGGTATATGCGGCAGTTGTACCAGCCATACATAGTGCAGTGTATGTAATACATCAGACATATACAGGACCAGTGATCACAGTAACCCGGTATATGCGGCAGTAGTGCAGCCATACATAGTGCAGTGTATGTAATACATCAGACATATACAGGACCAGTGATCACAGTAACCCGGTATATGCGGCAGTAGTGCCAGCCATACATAGTGCAGTGTAATACATCAGACATATACAGGACCAGTGATCACAGTAACCCGGTATATGCGGCAGTTGTACCAGCCATACATAGTGCAGTGTATGTAATACATCAGACATATACAGGACCAGTGATCACAGTAACCCGGTATATGCGGCAGTAGTGCAGCCATACATAGTGCAGTGTATGTAATACATCAGACATATACAGGACCAGTGATCACAGTAACCCGGTATATGCGGCAGTAGTGCCAGTCATACATAGTGCAGTGTATATAATACATCAGATATATACAGGACCAGTGATCACAGTAACCCGGTATATGTGGCAGTAGTGCCAGCCATACATAGTGCAGTGTAATACATCAGACATATACAGGACCAGTGATCACAGTAACCCGGTATATGCGGCAGTAGTGCCAGCCATACATAGTGCAGTGTATGTAATACATCAGACATATACAGGACCAGTGATCACAGTAACCCGGTATATGTGGCAGTAGTGCCAGCCATACATAGTGCAGTGTATGTAATACATCAGACATATACAGGGCCAGTGATCACAGTAACCCGGTATATGCGGCAGTAGGGCCAGCCATACATAGTGCAGTGTAATACATCAGACATATACAGGACCAGTGATCACAGTAACCCGGTATATGCGGCAGTAGGACCAGCCATACATAGTGCAGTGTATGTAATACATCAGACATATACAGGACCAGTGATCACAGTAACCCGGTATATGCGGCAGTAGTGCCAGCCATACATAGTACAGTGTGTGCAATACATCAGACATATACAGGACCAGTGATCACAGTAACCCGGTATATGCGGCAGTAGTGCCAGCCATACATAGTGCAGTGTGTGTAATACATCAGACATATACAGGACCAGTGATCACAGTAACCCGGTATATGCAGCAGTAGTGCCAGTGATACATAGTGCAGTGTATGTAATACATCAGACATATACAGGACCAGTGATCACAGTAACCCGGTATATGCGGCAGTAGTGCCAGCCATACATAGTGCAGTGTATGTAATACATCAGACATATACAGGACAGTGATCACAGTAACCCGGTATATGCGGCAGTAGTGCCAGCCATACATAGTGCAGTGTATGTAATACATCAGACATATACAGGGCAGTGATCACAGTAACCCAGTATATGCGGCAGTAGTGCCAGCCATACATAGTGCAGTGTGTGTAATACATCAGACATATACAGGGCCAGTGATCACAGTAACCCGGTATATGCGGCAGTAGTGCCAGCCATACATAGTGCAGTGTATATAATACATCAGACATATACAGGCCAGTGATCACAGTAACCCGGTATATGCGGCAGTAGTGCCAGCCATACATAGTGCAGTGTATGTAATACATCAGACATATACAGGGCCAGTGATCACAGTAACCCGGTATATGTGGCAGTAGTGCCAGCCATACATAGTGCAGTGTATATAATACATCAGACATATACAGGGCCAGTGATCACAGTAACCCTGTATATGCGGCAGTAGTGCCAGCCATACATAGTGCAGTGTATGTAATACATCAGACATATACAGGACCAGTGATCACAGTAACCCGGTATATGTGGCAGTAGTGCCAGCCATACATAGTGCAGTGTATATAATACATCAGACATATACAGGACCAGTGATCACAGTAACCCGGTATATGGGGCAGTAGTGCCAGCCATACATAGTGCAGTGTATATAATACATCAGACATATACAGGACCAGTGATCACAGTAACCCAGTATATGAGGCAGTAGTGCCAGCCATACATAGTGCAGTGTATGTAATACATCAGACATATACAGGGCCAGTGATCACAGTAACCCGGTATATAAGCAGTAGTGCCAGCCATACATAGTGCAGTGTATGTAATACATCAGACATATACAGGACCAGTGATCACAGTAACCCGGTATATGGGGCAGTAGTGCCAGCCATACATAGTGCAGTGTATATAATACATCAGACATATACAGGACCAGTGATCACAGTAACCCGGTATATGTGGCAGTAGTGCCAGCCATACATAGTGCAGTGTATGTAATACATCAGACATATACAGGACCAGTGATCACAGTAACCCGGTATATGGGGCAGTAGTGCCAGCCATACATAGTGCAGTGTATATAATACATCAGACATATACAGGACCAGTGATCACAGTAACCCGGTATATGAGGCAGTAGTGCCAGCCATACATAGTACAGTGTGTGCAATACATCAGACATATATAGAGCCAGTGATCACAGTAACCCGGTATATGCGGCAGTAGTGCCAGCCATACATAGTGCAGTGTATGTAATACATCAGACATATACAGGACCAGTGATCACAGTAACCCGGTATATGCGGCAGTAGTGCCAGCCATACATAGTGCAGTGTATGTAATACATCAGACATATACAGGACCAGTGATCACAGTAACCCGGTATATGCGGCAGTAGTGCCAGCCATACATAGTGCAGTGTATGTAATACATCAGACATATACAGGGCCAGTTATCACAGTAACCCGGTATATGCGGCAGTAGTGCCAGCCATACATAGTGCAGTGTATGTAATACATCAGACATATACAGGACCAGTGATCATAGTAACCCGGTATATGTGGCAGTAGTGCCAGCCATACATAGTGCAGTGTATGTAATACATCAGACATATACAGGGCCAGTGATCACAGTAACCCGGTATATGCGGCAGTAGTGCAGCCATACATAGTGCAGTGTATATAATACATCAGACATATACAGGACCAGTGATCACAGTAACCCGGTATATGCGGCAGTAGTGCCAGCCATACATAGTGCAGTGTATGTAATACATCAGACATATACAGGACCAGTGATCACAGTAACCCGGTATATGTGGCAGTAGTGCCAGCCATACATAGTGCAGTGTATGTAATACATCAGACATATACAGGACCAGTGATCACAGTAACCCGGTATATGCGGCAGTAGTGCCAGCCATACATAGTGCAGTGTATGTAATACATCAGACATATACAGGACCAGTGATCACAGTAACCCGGTATATGTGGCAGTAGTGCCAGCCATACATAGTGCAGTGTATGTAATACATCAGACATATACAGGACCAGTGATCACAGTAACCCGGTATATGCGGCAGTAGTGCCAGCCATACATAGTGCAGTGTATGTAATACATCAGACATATACAGGACCAGTGATCACAGTAACCCGGTATATGTGGCAGTAGTGCCAGCCATACATAGTGCAGTGTATGTAATACATCAGACATATACAGGACCAGTGATCATAGTAACCCGGTATATGTGGCAGTAGTGCCAGCCATACATAGTGCAGTGTATGTAATACATCAGACATATACAGGACCAGTGATCACAGTTACCCGGTATATGCGGCAGTAGTGCCAGCCATACATAGTGCAGTGTATGTAATACATCAGACATATACAGGACCAGTGATCACAGTAACCCGGTATATGCGGCAGTAGTGCCAGCCATACATAGTGCAGTGTGTGTAATACATCAGACATATACAGGACCAGTGATCACAGTAACCCGGTATATGCGGCAGTAGTGCCAGCCATACATAGTGCAGTGTATATAATACATCAGACATATACAGGACAGTGATCACAGTAACCCGGTATATGCGGCAGTAGTGCCAGCCATACATAGTGCAGTGTATGTAATACATCAGACATATACAGGACCAGTGATCACAGTAACCTGGTATATGCGGCAGTAGTGCCAGCCATACATAGTGCAGTGTATGTAATACATCAGACATATACAGGCCAGTGATCACAGTAACCCGGTATATGTGGCAGTAGTGCAGCCATACATAGTGCAGTGTAATACATCAGACATATACAGGACCAGTGATCACAACAGTAACCCGGTATATGTGGCAGTAGTACCAGCCATACATAGTGCAGTGTATGTAATACATCAGACATATACAGGCCAGTGATCACAGTAACCCGGTATATGCGGCAGTAGTGCCAGCCATACATAGTGCAGTGTATGTAATACATCAGACATATACAGGCCAGTGATCACAGTAACCCGGTATATGTGGCAGTAGTGCCAGCCATACATAGTGCAGTGTATGTAATACATCAGACATATACAGGACCAGTGATCACAGTAACCCGGTATATGTGGCAGTAGTACCAGCCATACATAGTGCAGTGTAATATATCAGACATATACAGGACCAGTGATCACAGTAACCCGGTATATGCGGCAGTAGTGCCAGCCATGCATAGTGCAGTGTAATACATCAGACATATACAGGACCAGCGATCACAGTAACCCGGTATATGCGGCAGTAGTGCCAGCCATACATAGTGCAGTGTATATAATACATCAGACATATACAGGACCAGTGATCACAGTAACCCGGTATATGTGGCAGTAGTGCAGCCATACATAGTGCAGTGTATGCAATACATCAGACATATACAGGACCAGTGATCACAGTAACCCGGTATATGTAGCAGTAGTGCCAGCCATACATAGTGCAGTGTGTGTAATACATCAGACATATACAGGACCAGTGATCACAGTAACCCGGTATATGTAGCAGTAGTGCCAGCCATACATAGTGCAGTGTGTGTAATACATCAGACATATACAGGGCCAGTGATCACAGTAACCCGGTATATGTGGCAGTAGTGCCAGCCATACATAGTGCAGTGTATGTAATACATCAGACATATACAGGACCAGTGATCACAGTAACCCGGTATATGTGGCAGTAGTGCAGCCATACATAGTGCAGTGTATGTAATACATCAGACATATACAGGACCAGTGATCACAGTAACCCTGTATATGCGGCAGTAGTGCCAGCCATACATAGTGCAGTGTATGTAATACATCAGACATATACAGGACCAGTGATCACAGTAACCCGGTATATGCGGCAGTAGTGCCAGCCATACATAGTGCAGTGTATGTAATACATCAGACATATACAGGACCAGTGATCACAGTAACCCGGTATATGCGGCAGTAGTGCCAGCCATACATAGTGCAGTGTATGTAATACATCAGACATATACAGGGCCAGTGATCACAGTAACCGGTATATGCAGCAGTAGTGCCAGCCATACATAGTGCAGTGTGTATAATACATCAGACATATACAGGACAGTGATCACAGTAACCCGGTATATGCGGCAGTAGTGCCAGCCATACATAGTGCAGTGTATGTAATACATCAGACATATACAGGACCAGTGATCACAGTAACCCGGTATATGAGGCAGTAGTGCAGCCATACATAGTGCAGTGTATGTAATACATCAGACATATACAGGGCCAGTGATCACAGTAACCCGGTATATGCGGCAGTAGTGCCAGTCATACATAGTGCAGTGTAATACATCAGATATATACAGGACCAGTGATCACAGTAACCCGGTATATGCGGCAGTAGTGCCAGCCATACATAGTGCAGTGTGTGTAATACATCAGATATATACAGGACCAGTGATCACAGTAACCCGGTATATGCGGCAGTAGTGCCAGCCATACATAGTGCAGTGTGTAATACATCAGACATATACAGGACCAGTGATCACAGTAACCCGGTATATGTGGCAGTAGTGCCAGCCATACATAGTGCAGTGTATGTAATACATCAGACATATACAGGACCAGTGATCACAGTAACCCGGTATATGTGGCAGTAGTGCAGCCATACATAGTGCAGTGTATGTAATACATCAGACATATACAGGCCAGTGATCACAGTAACCCGGTATATGTGGCAGTAGTGCCAGCCATACATAGTGCAGTGTATGTAATACATCAGACATATACAGGCCAGTGATCACAGTAACCCGGTATATGCGGCAGTAGTGCCAGCCATACATAGTGCAGTGTATGTAATACATCAGACATATACAGGACCAGTGATCACAGTAACCCGGTATATGCAGCAGTAGTGCCAGCCATACATAGTGCAGTGTGTGTAATACATCAGATATATACAGGGCCAGTGATCACAGTAACCCGGTATATGTGGCAGTAGGGCCAGCCATACATAGTGCAGTGTATGTAATACATCAGACATATACAGGACCAGTGATCACAGTAACCCGGTATATGTGGCAGTAGTGCCAGTCATACATAGTGCAGTGTATGTAATACATCAGATATATACAGGGCCAGTGATCACAGTAACCCGGTATATGTGGCAGTAGTGCCAGCCATACATAGTGCAGTGTATGTAATACATCAGACATATACAGGACCAGTGATCACAGTAACCCGGTATATGCAGCAGTAGTGCCAGCCATACATAGTGCAGTGTATGTAATACATCAGACATATACAGGCCAGTGATCACAGTAACCCGGTATATGCAGCAGTAGTGCCAGCCATACATAGTGCAGTGTATGTAATACATCAGACATATACAGGACCAGTGATCACAGTAACCCGGTATATGCGGCAGTAGTGCCAGCCATACATAGTGCAGTGTATGTAATACATCAGACATATACAGGACCAGTGATCACAGTAACCCGGTATATGCGGCAGTAGTGCAGCCATACATAGTGCAGTGTATGTAATATACATCAGACATATACAGGACCAGTGATCACAGTAACCCGGTATATGCGGCAGTAGTGCCAGCCATACATAGTGCAGTGTATGTAATACATCAGACATATACAGGCCAGTGATCACAGTAACCCGGTATATGCGGCAGTAGTGCCAGCCATACATAGTGCAGTGTATATAATACATCAGACATATACAGAGCCAGTGATCACAGTAACCCGGTATATGCGGCAGTAGTACCAGTCATACATAGTGCAGTGTATGTAATACATCAGACATATACAGGACCAGTGATCACAGTAACCCGGTATATGCGGCAGTAGTGCCAGCCATACATAGTGCAGTGTATGTAATACATCTGACATATACAGAGCCAGTGATCACAGTAACCCGGTATATGCGGCAGTAGTACCAGCCATACATAGTGCAGTGTATGTAATACATCAGACATATACAGGACCAGTGATCACAGTAACCCGGTATATGCGGCAGTAGTGCCAGCCATACATAGTGCAGTGTATGTTATATACATCAGACATATACAGGATCAGTGATCACAGTAACCCGGTATATGCGGCAGTAGTGCCAGCCATACATAGTGCAGTGTATGTAATACATCAGACATATACAGGACCAGTGATCACAGTAACCCGGTATATGCGGCAGTAGTGCCAGCCATACATAGTGCAGTGTATGTAATACATCAGACATATACAGGACCAGTGATCACAGTAACCCAGTATATGCGGCAGTAGTGCCAGCCATACATAGTGCAGTGTATATAATACATCAGACATATACAGGGCCAGTGATCACAGTAACCCGGTATATGCGGCAGTAGTGCCAGTGATACATAGTGCAGTGTATGTAATACATCAGACATATACAGGGCCAGTGATCACAGTAACCCGGTATATGCGGCAGTAGTGCCAGCCATACATAGTGCAGTGTATGTAATACATCAGACATATACAGGACCAGTGATCACAGTAACCCGGTATATGCGGCAGTAGTGCCAGCCATACATAGTGCAGTGTATGTAATACATCAGACATATACAGGACCAGTGATCACAGTAACCCAGTATATGCGGCAGTAGTGCCAGCCATACATAGTGCAGTGTATATAATACATCAGACATATACAGGGCCAGTGATCACAGTAACCCGGTATATGCGGCAGTAGTGCCAGTGATACATAGTGCAGTGTATGTAATACATCAGACATATACAGGGCCAGTGATCACAGTAACCCGGTATATGCGGCAGTAGTGCCAGCCATACATAGTGCAGTGTATGTAATACATCAGACATATACAGGACCAGTGATCACAGTAACCCGGTATATGCGGCAGTAGTGCCAGTCATACATAGTGCAGTGTATGTAATACATCAGACATATACAGGACCAGTGATCACAGTAACCGGTATATGCGGCAGTAGTGCCAGCCATACATAGTGCAGTGTATGTAATACATCAGACATATACAGGACCAGTGATCACAGTAACCCGGTATATGCGGCAGTAGTGCCAGCCATACATAGTGCAGTGTATGTAATACATCAGACATATACAGGACCAGTGATCACAGTAACCCGGTATATGCGGCAGTAGTGCCAGTCATACATAGTGCAGTGTATGTAATACATCAGACATATACAGGACCAGTGATCACAGTTACCCGGTATATGCGGCAGTAGTGCCAGCCATACATAGTGCAGTGTATATAATACATCAGACATATACAGGGCCAGTGATCACAGTAACCCGGTATATGCGGCAGTAGTGCCAGCCATACATAGTGCAGTGTGTGTAATACATCAGACATATACAGGCCAGTGATCACAGTAACCCGGTATATGCAGCAGTAGTGCAAGCCATACATAGTGCAGTGTATATAATACATCAGACATATACAGGACCAGTGATCACAGTAACCCGGTATATGCGGCAGTAGTGCCAGCCATACATAGTGCAGTGTATATAATACATCAGACATATACAGGACCAGTGATCACAGTAACCCGGTATATGCAGCAGTAGTGCCAGCCATACATAGTGCAGTGTATGTAATACATCAGACATATACAGGACCAGTGATCACAGTAACCCGGTATATGCAGCAGTAGTGCCAGCCATACATAGTGCAGTGTATATAATACATCAGACATATACAGGCCAGTGATCACAGTAACCCGGTATATGCGGCAGTAGTGCCAGCCATACATAGTGCAGTGTATGTAATACATCAGACATATACAGGACCAGTGATCACAGTAACCCGGTATATGTGGCAGTAGTGCAGCCATACATAGTGCAGTGTATGTAATACATCAGACATATACAGGACCAGTGATCACAGTAACCCGGTATATGCGGCAGTAGTGCCAGCCATACATAGTGCAGTGTATATAATACATCAGACATATACAGGACCAGTGATCATAGTAACCCGGTATATGAGGCAGTAGTGCCAGCCATAAATAGTGCAGTGTGTGTAATACATCAGACATATACAGGCCAGTGATCACAGTAACCCGGTATATGAGGCAGTAGTGCCAGTCATACATAGTGCAGTGTGTGTAATACATCAGACATATACAGGCCAGTGATCACAGTAACCCGGTATATGAGGCAGTAGTGCCAGCCATACATAGTGCAGTGTGTGTAATACATCAGACATATACAGGACCAGTGATCATAGTAACCCGGTATATGCTGCAGTAGGATCAGCCATACATAGTGCAGTGTGTGTAATACATCAGACATATACAGGACCAGTGATCACAGTAACCCGGTATATGCGGCAGTAGTGCCAGCCATACATAGTGCAGTGTAATACATCAGACATATACAGGACCAGTGATCACAGTAACCCGGTATATGAGGCAGTAGTGCCAGTCATACATAGTGCAGTGTATGTAATACATCAGACATATACAGGGCCAGTGATCACAGTAACACGGTATATGCGGCAGTAGTGGCAGTCATACATAGTGCAGTGTATGTAATACATCAGACATATACAGGACCAGTGATCACAGTAACCCGGTATATGCGGCAGTAGTGCCAGCCATACATAGTGCAGTGTGTGTAATACATCAGACATATACAGGACCAGTGATCACAGTAACCCGGTATATGTGGCAGTAGTGCCAGTCATACATAGTGCAGTGTATATAATACATCAGACATATACAGGACCAGTGATCACAGTAACCCGGTATATGCGGCAGTAGTGCCAGCCATACATAGTGCAGTGTATGTAATACATCAGACATATACAGGACCAGTGATCACAGTAACCTGGTATATGCGGCAGTAGTGCCAGCCATACATAGTGCAGTGTATGTAATACATCAGACATATACAGGACCAGTGATCACAGTAACCCGGTATATGCGGCAGTAGTGCCAGCCATACATAGTGCAGTGTATGTAATACATCAGACATATACAGGGCCAGTGATCACAGTAACCCGGTATATGCGGCAGTAGTGCCAGCCATACATAGTGCAGTGTATGTAATACATCAGACATATACAGGACCAGTGATCACAGTAACCCGGTATATGTGGCAGTAGTGCCAGCCATACATAGTGCAGTGTATATAATACATCAGACATATACAGGACCAGTGATCACAGTAACCCGGTATATGCGGCAGTAGTGCCAGCCATACATAGTGCAGTGTGTGTAATACATCAGATATATACAGGACCAGTGATCACAGTAACCCGGTATATGCGGCAGTAGTGCCAGCCATACATAGTGCAGTGTATGTAATACATCAGACATATACAGGGTCAGCGATCACAGTAACCCGGTATATGCGGCAGTAGGACCAGCCATACATAGTGCAGTGTGTGTAATACATCAGACATATACAGGACCAGTGATCACAGTAACCCGGTATATGTGGCAGTAGTGCCAGCCATACATAGTGCAGTGTATATAATACATCAGATATATACAGGACCAGTGATCACAGTAACCCGGTATATGCGGCAGTAGTGCCAGCCATACATAGTGCAGTGTATGTAATACATCAGACATATACAGGGTCAGCGATCACAGTAACCCGGTATATGCGGCAGTAGGACCAGCCATACATAGTGCAGTGTGTGTAATACATCAGACATATACAGGACCAGTGATCACAGTAACCCGGTATATGTGGCAGTAGTGCCAGCCATACATAGTGCAGTGTATGTAATACATCAGACATATACAGGACCAGTGATCACAGTAACCCGGTATATGCGGCAGTAGTGCCAGCCATACATAGTGCAGTGTGTGTAATACATCAGACATATACAGGCCAGTGATCACAGTAACCCGGTATATGCGGCAGTAGTGCCAGCCATACATAGTGCAGTGTATGTAATACATCAGACATATACAGGACCAGTGATCACAGTAACCCGGTATATGCGGCAGTAGTGCCAGCCATACATAGTGCAGTGTAATACATCAGACATATACAGGCCAGTGATCACAGTAACCCGGTATATGCGGCAGTAGTGCCAGCCATACATAGTGCAGTGTAATACATCAGACATATACAGGACCAGTGATCACAGTAACCCGGTATATGCGGCAGTAGTGCCAGCCATACATAGTGCAGTGTATGTAATACATCAGACATATACAGGACCAGTGATCACAGTAACCCGGTATATGCGGCAGTAGTGCCAGCCATACATAGTGCAGTGTAATACATCAGACATATACAGGGCCAGTGATCACAGTAACCCGGTATATGCGGCAGTAGTGCCAGCCATACATAGTGCAGTGTATATAATACATCAGACATATACAGGCCAGTGATCACAGTAACCCGGTATATGCGGCAGTAGTGCCAGCCATACATAGTGCAGTGTATATAATACATCAGACATATACAGGGCCAGTGATCACAGTAACCCGGTATATGCGGCAGTAGTGCCAGTGATACATAGTGCAGTGTATGTAATACATCAGACATATACAGGGCCAGTTATCACAGTAACCCGGTATATGCGGCAGTAGTGCCAGCCATACATAGTGCAGTGTATGTAATACATCAGACATATACAGGACCAGTGATCACAGTAACCCGGTATATGCGGCAGTAGTGCCAGCCATACATAGTGCAGTGTATGTAATACATCAGATATATACAGGCCAGTGATCACAGTAACCCGGTATATGCGGCAGTAGTGCCAGCCATACATAGTGCAGTGTATGTAATACATCAGACATATACAGGACCAGTGATCACAGTAACCCGGTATATGCAGCAGTAGTGCCAGCCATACATAGTGCAGTGTATATAATACATCAGACATATACAGGACCAGTGATCACAGTAACCCGGTATATGCGGCAGTAGTGCCAGCCATACATAGTGCAGTGTAATACATCAGACATATACAGGACCAGTGATCACAGTAATCCGGTATATGCGGCAGTAGTGCCAGCCATACATAGTGCAGTGTATGTAATACATCAGACATATACAGGACCAGTGATCACAGTAACCCGGTATATGTGGCAGTAGTGCCAGCCATACATAATGCAGTGTGTGTAATACATCAGACATATACAGGACCAGTGATCACAGTAACCCGGTATATGCGGCAGTAGTGCCAGCCATACATAGTGCAGTGTATGTAATACATCAGACATATACAGGACCAGTGATCACAGTAATCCGGTATATGCGGCAGTAGTGCCAGCCATACATAGTGCAGTGTATGTAATACATCAGACATATACAGGACCAGTGATCACAGTAACCCGGTATATGCGGCAGTAGTGCCAGCCATACATAGTGCAGTGTAATACATCAGACATATACAGGACCAGTGATCACAGTAACCCGGTATATGCGGCAGTAGTGCCAGCCATACATAGTGCAGTGTATGTAATACATCAGACATATACAGGACCAGTGATCACAGTAACCCGGTATATGCGGCAGTAGTGCCAGCCATACATAGTGCAGTGTATGTAATACATCAGACATATACAGGCCAGTGATCACAGTAACCCGGTATATGCGGCAGTAGTGCCAGCCATACATAGTGCAGTGTATGTAATACATCAGACATATACAGGCCAGTGATCACAGTAACCCGGTATATGCGGCAGTAGTGCCAGCCATACATAGTGCAGTGTATGTAATACATCAGACATATACAGGGCCAGTGATCACAGTAACCCGGTATATGTGGCAGTAGTGCCAGCCATACATAGTGCAGTGTATGTAATACATCAGACATATACAGGCCAGTGATCACAGTAACCCGGTATATGCGGCAGTAGTGCTAGCCATACATAGTGCAGTGTATGTAATACATCAGACATATACAGGACCAGTGATCACAGTAACCCGGTATATGCGGCAGTAGGGCCAGCCATACATAGTGCACTGTATGTAATACATCAGACATATACAGGACCAGTGATCACAGTAACCCGGTATATGCGGCAGTAGGGCCAGCCATACATAGTGCAGTGTAATACATCAGACATATACAGGGCCAGTGATCACAGTAACCCGGTATATGAGGCAGTAGTGCCAGCCATACATAGTGCAGTGTATGTAATACATCAGACATATACAGGGCCAGTGATCACAGTAAACCGGTATATGTGGCAGTAGTGCCAGCCATACATAGTGCAGTGTGTGTAATACATCAGACATATACAGGGCCAGTGATCACAGTAAACCGGTATATGTGGCAGTAGTGCCAGCCATACATAGTGCAGTGTATGTAATACATCAGACATATACAGGACCAGTGATCACAGTAACCCGGTATATGTGGCAGTAGTGCCAGCCATACATAGTGCAGTGTAATACATCAGACATATACAGGACCAGTGATCACAGTAACCCGGTATATGCGGCAGTAGTGCCAGCCATACATAGTGCAGTGTATGTAATACATCAGATATATACAGGCCAGTGATCACAGTAACCCGGTATATGCGGCAGTAGTGCCAGCCATACATAGTGCAGTGTATGTAATACATCAGACATATACAGGACCAGTGATCACAGTAACCCGGTATATGCGGCAGTAGTGCCAGCCATACATAGTGCAGTGTGTGTAATACATCAGACATATACAGGACCAGTGATCACAGTAACCCGGTATATGCGGCAGTAGTGCCAGCCATACATAGTGCAGTGTAATACATCAGACATATACAGGGCCAGTGATCACAGTAACCCGGTATATGTGGCAGTAGTGCCAGCCATACATAGTGCAGTGTATGTAATACATCAGACATATACAGGACCAGTGATCACAGTAATCCGGTATATGCGGCAGTAGTGCCAGCCATACATAGTGCAGTGTATGTAATACATCAGACATATACAGGGCCAGTGATCACAGTAACCCGGTATATGCGGCAGTAGTGCCAGCCATACATAGTGCAGTGTATGTAATACATCAGACATATACAGGGCCAGTGATCACAGTAACCCGGTATATGCGGCAGTAGTGCCAGCCATACATAGTGCAGTGTAATACATCAGACATATACAGGACATCAGACATATACAGGACCAGTGATCACAGTAACCCGGTATATGCGGCAGTAGTGCCAGCCATACATAGTGCAGTGTATATAATACATCAGACATATACAGGCCAGTGATCACAGTAACCCGGTATATGTGGCAGTAGTGCCAGCCATACATAGTGCAGTGTATGTAATACATCAGACATATACAGGGCCAGTGATCACAGTAACCCGGTATATGTGGCAGTAGTGCCAGCCATACATAGTGCAGTGTATGTAATACATCAGACATATACAGGACCAGTGATCACAGTAACCCGGTATATGCGGCAGTAGTGCCAGCCATACATAGTGCAGTGTATGTAATACATCAGACATATACAGGACCAGTGATCACAGTAACCCGGTATATGCGGCAGTAGTGCTAGCCATACATAGTGCAGTGTGTGTAATACATCAGACATATACAGGACCAGTGATCACAGTAACCCGGTATATGCGGCAGTAGGGCCAGCCATACATAGTGCACTGTATGTAATACATCAGACATATACAGGACCAGTGATCACAGTAACCCGTTATATGCAGCAGTAGTGCCAGCCATACATAGTGCAGTGTAATACATCAGACATATACAGGGCCAGTGATCACAGTAACCCGGTATATGAGGCAGTAGTGCCAGCCATACATAGTGCAGTGTATGTAATACATCAGACATATACAGGACCAGTGATCACAGTAACCCGGTATATGTGGCAGTAGTGCCAGCCATACATAGTGCAGTGTGTGTAATACATCAGACATATACAGGGCCAGTGATCACAGTAAACCGGTATATGTGGCAGTAGTGCCAGCCATACATAGTGCAGTGTATGTAATACATCAGACATATACAGGACCAGTGATCACAGTAACCCTGTATATGGGGCAGTAGTGCCAGCCATACATAGTGCAGTGTATGTAATACATCAGACATATACAGGACCAGTGATCACAGTAACCCAGTATATGGGGCAGTAGTGCCAGCCATACATAGTGCAGTGTAATACATCAGACATATACAGGCCAGTGATCACAGTAACCCGGTATATGCGGCAGTAGTGCCAGTCATACATAGTGCAGTGTGTGTAATACATCAGACATATACAGGGCCAGTGATCACAGTAACCCGGTATATGCGGCAGTAGTGCCAGCCATACATAGTGCAGTGTATGTAATACATCAGACATATACAGGGCCAGTGATCACAGTAACCCGTTATATGCGGCAGTAGGACCAGCCATACATAGTGCAGTGTATGTAATACATTAGACATATACAGGACCAGTGATCACAGTAACACGGTATATGCGGCAGTAGTGCCAGCCATACATAGTGCAGTGTATGTAATACATCAGACATATACAGGACCAGTGATCACAGTAACCCGGTATATGCGGCAGTAGTGCCAGCCATACATAGTGCAGTGTATGTAATACATCAGACATATACAGGACCAGTGATCACAGTAACCCGGTATATGTGGCAGTAGTGCCAGTCATACATAGTGCAGTGTGTGTAATACATCAGACATATACAGGGCCAGTGATCACAGTAACCCGGTATATGTGGCAGTAGTGCCAGCCATACATAGTGCAGTGTGTGTAATACATCAGACATATACAGGGCCAGTGATCACAGTAACCCGGTATATGTGGCAGTAGTGCCAGTCATACATAGTGCAGTGTGTGTAATACATCAGACATATACAGGGCCAGTGATCACAGTAACCCGGTATATGCGGCAGTAGTGCCAGCCATACATAGTGCAGTGTATGTAATACATCAGACATATACAGGGCCAGTGATCACAGTAACCCGTTATATGCGGCAGTAGTGCCAGCCATACATAGTGCAGTGTATGTAATACATCAGACATATACAGGACCAGTGATCACAGTAACCCGGTATATGCGGCAGTAGTGCCAGCCATACATAGTGCAGTGTATGTAATACATCAGACATATACAGGACCAGTGATCACAGTAACCCGGTATATGTGGCAGTAGTGCCAGCCATACATAGTGCAGTGTGTGTAATACATCAGACATATACAGGGCCAGTGATCACAGTAACCCGGTATATGAGGCAGTAGTGCCAGCCATACATAGTGCAGTGTATGTAATACATCAGACATATACAGGACAGTGATCACAGTAACCCGGTATATGCGGCAGTAGTGCCAGCCATACATAATGCAGTGTATGTAATACATCAGACATATACAGGACCAGTGATCACAGTAACCCGGTATATGGGACAGTAGTGCCAGTCATACATAGTGCAGTGTATATAATACATCAGACATATACAGGACCAGTGATCACAGTAACCCGGTATATGCGGCAGTAGGGCCAGCCATACATAGTGCAGTGTATGTAATACATCAGACATATACAGGACCAGTGATCACAGTAACCCGGTATATGTGGCAGTAGGGCCAGCCATACATAGTGCAGTGTATGTAATACATCAGACATATACAGGACCAGTGATCACAGTAACACGGTATATGCGGCAGTAGTGCCAGCCATACATAGTGCAGTGTGTATAATACATCAGACATATACAGGCCAGTGATCACAGTAACCCGGTATATGTGGCAGTAGGGCCAGCCATACATAGTGCAGTGTATGTAATACATCAGACATATACAGGACAGTGATCACAGTAACCCGGTATATGCGGCAGTAGTGCCAGCCATACATAATGCAGTGTATGTAATACATCAGACATATACAGGACCAGTGATCACAGTAACCCGGTATATGGGACAGTAGTGCCAGTCATACATAGTGCAGTGTATATAATACATCAGACATATACAGGACCAGTGATCACAGTAACCCGGTATATGCGGCAGTAGGGCCAGCCATACATAGTGCAGTGTATGTAATACATCAGACATATACAGGACCAGTGATCACAGTAACCCGGTATATGTGGCAGTAGGGCCAGCCATACATAGTGCAGTGTATGTAATACATCAGACATATACAGGACCAGTGATCACAGTAACACGGTATATGCGGCAGTAGTGCCAGCCATACATAGTGCAGTGTGTATAATACATCAGACATATACAGGACCAGTGATCACAGTAACCGGTATATGCGGCAGTAGTGCCAGCCATACATAGTGCAGTGTATGTAATACATCAGACATATACAGGACCAGTGATCACAGTAACCCGGTATATGCGGCAGTAGTGCCAGCCATACATAGTGCAGTGTATATAATACATCAGACATATACAGGACCAGTGATCACAGGTGCCCGGTATATGCGGCAGTAGTGCCAGCCATACATAGTGCAGTGTATATAATACATCAGACATATACAGGACCAGTGATCACAGTAACCCGGTATATGCGGCAGTAGTGCCAGCCATACATAGTGCAGTGTATATAATACATCAGACATATACAGGACCAGTGATCACAGTAACCCGGTATATGTAGCAGTAGTGCCAGCCATACATAGTGCAGTGTATGTAATACATCAGACATATACAGGGCCAGTGATCACAGTAACCCGGTATATGCGGCAGTAGTGCCAGCCATACATAGTGCAGTGTATGTAATACATCAGACATATACAGGACCAGTGATCACAGTAACCCGGTATATGTGGCAGTAGTGCCAGCCATACATAGTGCAGTGTATGTAATACATCAGACATATACAGGACAGTGATCACAGTAACCCGGTATATGCGGCAGTAGTGCCAGCCATACATAGTGCAGTGTATGTAATACATCAGACATATACAGGACAGTGATCACAGTAACCCGGTATATGTGGCAGTAGTGCCAGCCATACATAGTGCAGTGTATGTAATACATCAGACATATACAGGACAGTGATCACAGTAACCCGGTATATGTGGCAGTAGTGCCAGCCATACATAGTGTAGTGTATGTAATACATCAGACATATACAGGGCCAGTGATCACAGTAACCCGGTATATGCGGCAGTAGTGCCAGACATACATAGTGCAGTGTATATAATACATCAGACATATACAGGACCAGTGATCACAGTAACCCGGTATATGCGGCAGTAGTGCCAGCCATACATAGTGCAGTGTATGTAATACATCAGACATATACAGGACCAGTGATCACAGTAACCCGGTATATGCGGCAGTAGTGCCAGCCATACATAGTGCAGTGTAATACATCAGATATATACAGGACCAGTGATCACAGTAACCCGGTATATGCGGCAGTAGTGCCAGCCATACATAGTGCAGTGTATGTAATACATCAGACATATACAGGACCAGTGATCACAGTAACCCGGTATATGTGGCAGTAGTGCCAGCCATACATAGTGCAGTGTATGTAATACATCAGACATATACAGGCCAGTGATCACAGTAACCCGGTATATGCGGCAGTAGTGCCAGCCATACATAGTGCAGTGTATGTAATACATCAGACATATACAGGACCAGTGATCACAGTAACCCGGTATATGTGGCAGTAGTGCCAGCCATACATAGTGCAGTGTATGTAATACATCAGACATATACAGGACCAGTGATCACAGTAACCCGGTATATGCGGCAGTAGTGCCAGCCATACATAGTGCAGTGTATGTAATACATCAGACATATACAGGACGAGTAATCACAGTAACCCGGTATATGCGGCAGTAGTGCAGCCATACATAGTGCAGTGTATGTAATACATCAGACATATACAGGACCAGTGATCACAGTAACCCGGTATATGCGGCAGTAGTGCCAGCCATACATAGTGCAGTGTATATAATACATCAGACATATACAGGACCAGTGATCACAGTAACCCGGTATATGCGGCAGTAGTGCCAGCCATACATAGTGCAGTGTATGTAATAAATCAGATATATAGAGGACCAGTGATCACAGTAACCCGGTATATGAGGCAGTAGTGCAGCCATACATAGTGCAGTGTATATAATACATCAGACATATACAGGACCAGTGATCACAGTAACCCGGTATATGCGGCAGTATTGCCAGCCATACATAGTGCAGTGTGTGTAATACATCAGATATATACAGGACAGTGATCACAGTAACCCGGTATATGCGGCAGTAGTGCAGCCATACATAGTGCAGTGTATGTAATACATCAGACATATACAGGACCAGTGATCACAGTAACCCGGTATATGCGGCAGTAGTGCCAGACATACATAGTGCAGTGTATATAATACATCAGACATATACAGGACCAGTGATCACAGTAACCCGGTATATGCGGCAGTAGTGCCAGCCATACATAGTGCAGTGTAATACATCAGACATATACAGGACCAGTGATCACAGTAACCCGGTATATGCGGCAGTAGTGCAGTGTATATAATACATCAGACATATACAGGACCAGTGATCACAGTAACCCGGTATATGAGGCAGTAGGGCCAGCCATACATAGTGCAGTGTATATAATACATCAGACATATACAGGACCAGTGATCACAGTAACCCGGTATATGCGGCAGTAGTGCCAGCCATACATAGTGCAGTGTATGTAATACATCAGACATATACAGGACCAGTGATCACAGTAACCCGGTATATGCGGCAGTAGTGCCAGCCATACATAGTGCAGTGTGTGTAATACATCAGACATATACAGGACCAGTGATCACAGTAACCCGGTATATGCGGCAGTAGTGCCAGCCATACATAGTGCAGTGTATGTAATACATCAGACATATACAGGACCAGTGATCACAGTAACCCGGTATATGCGGCAGTAGTGCCAGCCATACATAGTGCAGTGTAATACATCAGATATATACAGGGCCAGTGATCACAGTATCCCGGTATATGCGGCAGTAGTGCCAGCCATACATAGTGCAGTGTATGTAATACATCAGACATATACAGGACCAGTGATCACAGTAACCCGGTATATGCGGCAGTAGTGCAGTGTATATAATACATCAGACATATACAGGACCAGTGATCACAGTAACCCGGTATATGAGGCAGTAGGGCCAGCCATACATAGTGCAGTGTGTGTAATACATCAGACATATACAGGACCAGTGATCACAGTAACCCGGTATATGTGGCAGTAGTGCAGCCATACATAGTGCAGTGTATGTAATACATCAGACATATACAGGACCAGTGATCACAGTAACCCGGTATATGCGGCAGTAGTGCCAGCCATACATAGTGCAGTGTATGTAATACATCAGACATATACAGGACCAGTGATCACAGTAACCCGGTATATGTTGCAGTAGTGCCAGCCATACATAGTGCAGTGTATGTAATACATCAGACATATACAGGACCAGTGATCACAGTAACCCGGTATATGAGGCAGTAGTGCCAGCCATACATAGTGCAGTGTAATACATCAGACATATACAGGACCAGTGATCACAGTAACCCGGTATATGCGGCAGTAGTGCCAGCCATACATAGTGCAGTGTATATAATACATCAGACATATACAGGACCAGTGATCACAGTAACCCGGTATATGTGGCAGTAGTGCCAGCCATACATAGTGCAGTGTATGTAATACATCAGACATATACAGGCCAGTGATCACAGTAACCCGGTATATGCGGCAGTAGTGCCAGCCATACATAGTGCAGTGTGTGTAATACATCAGACATATACAGGCCAGTGATCACAGTAACCCGGTATATGCGGCAGTAGTGCCAGCCATACATAGTGCAGTGTATATAATATATCAGACATATACAGGCCAGTGATCACAGTAACCCGGTATATGCGGCAGTAGTGCCAGCCATACATAGTGCAGTGTATATAATATATCAGACATATACAGGGCCAGTGATCACAGTAACCCGGTATATGCGGCAGTAGTGCCAGCCATACATAGTGCAGTGTATATAATACATCAGACATATACAGGACCAGTGATCACAGTAACCCGGTATATGCGGCAGTAGTGCCAGTCATACATAGTGCAGTGTGTATAATACATCAGACATATACAGGACCAGTGATCACAGTAACCCGGTATATGTGGCAGTAGTGCCAGCCATACATAGTGCAGTGTATATAATACATCAGACATATACAGGACCAGTGATCACAGTAACCCGGTATATGCGGCAGTAGTGCCAGCCATATATAGTGCAGTGTATGTAATACATCAGACATATACAGGACCAGTGATCACAGTAACCCAGTATATGGGGCAGTAGTGCCAGCCATACATAGTGCAGTGTGTAATACATCAGACATATACAGGACCAGTGATCACAGTAACCCAGTATATGGGGCAGTAGTGCCAGCCATACATAGTGCAGTGTATGTAATACATCAGACATATACAGGGCCAGTGATCACAGTAACCCGGTATATGCGGCAGTAGTGCCAGTCATACATAGTGCAGTGTATGTAATACATCAGACATATACAGGACCAGTGATCACAGTAACCCGGTATATGCGGCAGTAGTGCCAGCCATACATAGTGCAGTGTATGTAATACATCAGACATATACAGGGCCAGTGATCACAGTAACCCGGTATATGCGGCAGTAGTGCCAGCCATACATAGTGCAGTGTATATAATACATCAGACATATACAGGGCCAGTGATCACAGTAACCCGGTATATGCGGCAGTAGTGCCAGCCATACATAGTGCAGTGTATGTAATACATCAGACATATACAGGACCAGTGATCACAGTAACCCGGTATATGTGGCAGTAGTGCCAGCCATACATAGTGCAGTGTGTGTAATACATCAGATATATACAGGGCCAGTGATCACAGTAACCCGGTATATGTGGCAGTAGGGCCAGCCATACATAGTGCAGTGTATGTAATACATCAGACATATACAGGACCAGTGATCACAGTAACCCGGTATATGCGGCAGTAGTGCCAGCCATACATAGTGCAGTGTATGTAATACATCAGACATATACAGGACCAGTGATCACAGTAACCCGGTATATGCGGCAGTAGTGCAGCCATACATAGTGCAGTGTGTGTAATACATCAGACATATACAGGACCAGTGATCACAGTAACCCGGTATATGTGGCAGTAGTGCCAGCCATACATAGTGCAGTGTATATAATACATCAGACATATACAGGACCAGTGATCACAGTAACCCGGTATATGCGGCAGTAGTGCCAGCCATACATAGTGCAGTGTGTGTAATACATCAGACATATACAGGACCAGTGATCACAGTAACCCGGTATATGCGGCAGTAGTGCAGCCATACATAGTGCAGTGTATGTAATACATCAGACATATACAGGTCAGTGATCACAGTAACCCGGTATATGCGGCAGTAGTGCCAGCCATACATAGTGCAGTGTATGTAATACATCAGACATATACAGGCCAGTGATCACAGTAACCCGGTATATGCGGCAGTAGTGCCAGCCATACATAGTGCAGTGTATGTAATACATCAGACATATACAGGCCAGTGATCACAGTAACCCGGTATATGTGGCAGTAGTGCCAGTCATACATAGTGCAGTGTGTGTAATACATCAGACATATACAGGGCCAGTGATCACAGTAACCCGGTATATGTGGCAGTAGTGCCAGTCATACATAGTGCAGTGTGTGTAATACATCAGACATATACAGGGCCAGTGATCACAGTAACCCGGTATATGCGGCAGTAGGACCAGCCATACATAGTGCAGTGTATGTAATACATTAGACATATACAGGACCAGTGATCACAGTAACACGGTATATGCGGCAGTAGTGCCAGCCATACATAGTGCAGTGTATGTAATACATCTGACATATACAGGACCAGTGATCACAGTAACCCGGTATATGCGGCAGTAGTGCCAGCCATACATAGTGCAGTGTATGTAATACATCAGACATATACAGGGCCAGTGATCACAGTAACCCGTTATATGCGGCAGTAGGACCAGCCATACATAGTGCAGTGTATGTAATACATTAGACATATACAGGACCAGTGATCACAGTAACACGGTATATGCGGCAGTAGTGCCAGCCATACATAGTGCAGTGTATGTAATACATCTGACATATACAGGACCAGTGATCACAGTAACCCGGTATATGCGGCAGTAGTGCCAGCCATACATAGTGCAGTGTGTATAATACATCAGACATATACAGTCCAGTGATCACAGTAACCCGGTATATGCGGCAGTAGTGCCAGCCATACATAGTGCAGTGTATGTAATACATCAGACATATACAGGGCCAGTGATCACAGTAACCCGTTATATGCGGCAGTAGGACCAGCCATACATAGTGCAGTGTATGTAATACATTAGACATATACAGGACCAGTGATCACAGTAACACGGTATATGCGGCAGTAGTGCCAGCCATACATAGTGCAGTGTATGTAATACATCTGACATATACAGGACCAGTGATCACAGTAACCCGGTATATGCGGCAGTAGTGCCAGCCATACATAGTGCAGTGTGTGTAATACATCAGACATATACAGGGCCAGTGATCACAGTAACCCGGTATATGCGGCAGTAGTGCCAGTCATACATAGTGCAGTGTGTGTAATACATCAGACATATACAGGGCCAGTGATCACAGTAACCCGGTATATGTGGCAGTAGTGCCAGCCATACATAGTGCAGTGTATGTAATACATCAGACATATACAGGACCAGTGATCACAGTAACCCGGTATATGCGGCAGTAGGATCAGCCATACATAGTGCAGTGTATGTAATACATCAGACATATACAGGACCAGTGATCACAGTAACCCGGTATATGCGGCAGTAGTGCCAGCCATACATAGTGCAGTGTATGTAATACATCAGACATATACAGGCCAGTGATCACAGTAACCCGGTATATGCGGCAGTAGTGCCAGCCATACATAGTGCAGTGTGTGTAATACATCAGACATATACAGGACGAGTAATCACAGTAACCCGGTATATGCGGCAGTAGTGCAGCCATACATAGTGCAGTGTATGTAATACATCAGACATATACAGGACCAGTGATCACAGTAACCCGGTATATGCGGCAGTAGTGCCAGCCATACATAGTGCAGTGTATGTAATAAATCAGATATATAGAGGACCAGTGATCACAGTAACCCGGTATATGAGGCAGTAGTGCAGCCATACATAGTGCAGTGTATATAATACATCAGACATATACAGGACCAGTGATCACAGTAACCCGGTATATGCGGCAGTAGTGCAGCCATACATAGTGCAGTGTATGTAATACATCAGACATATACAGGACCAGTGATCACAGTAACCCGGTATATGCGGCAGTAGTACCAGCCATACATAGTGCAGTGTATATAATACATCAGACATATACAGGACCAGTGATCACAGTAACCCGGTATATGCGGCAGTAGTGCCAGCCATACATAGTGCAGTGTATATAATACATCAGACATATACAGGACCAGTGATCACAGTAACCCGGTATATGAGGCAGTAGTGCCAGCCATACATAGTGCAGTGTATGTAATACATCAGACATATACAGGACCAGTGATCACAGTAACCCGGTATATGCGGCAGTAGTGCCAGCCATACATAGTGCAGTGTATATAATACATCAGACATATACAGGACCAGTGATCACAGTAACCCGGTATATGCGGCAGTAGGAGCAGCCATACATAGTGCAGTGTATGTAATACATCAGACATATACAGGACCAGTGATCACAGTAACCCGGTATATGCGGCAGTAGTGCCAGCCATACATAGTGCAGTGTATGTAATACATCAGACATATACAGGACCAGTGATCACAGTAACCCGGTATATGCGGCAGTAGTGCCAGCCATACATAGTGCAGTGTATATAATACATCAGACATATACAGGACCAGTGATCACAGTAACCCGGTATATGCGGCAGTAGTGCAGCCATACATAGTGCAGTGTATGTAATACATCAGACATATACAGGGCCAGTGATCACAGTAACCGGTATATGCGGCAGTAGTGCAGCCATACATAGTGCAGTGTATGTAATACATCAGACATATACAGGGCCAGTGATCACAGTAACCGGTATATGCGGCAGTAGTGCAGCCATACATAGTGCAGTGTGTATAATACATCAGACATATACAGGACCAGTGATCACAGTAACCCGGTATATGCGGCAGTAGTGCCAGCCATACATAGTGCAGTGTATGTAATAAATCAGATATATAGAGGACCAGTGATCACAGTAACCCGGTATATGAGGCAGTAGTGCAGCCATACATAGTGCAGTGTATATAATACATCAGACATATACAGGACCAGTGATCACAGTAACCCGGTATATGCGGCAGTAGTGCAGCCATACATAGTGCAGTGTATGTAATACATCAGACATATACAGGACCAGTGATCACAGTAACCCGGTATATGCGGCAGTAGTGCCAGCCATACATAGTGCAGTGTAATACATCAGACATATACAGGGCCAGTGATCACAGTAACCCGGTATATGCGGCAGTAGTGCCAGCCATACATAGTGCAGTGTATATAATACATCAGACATATACAGGACCAGTGATCACAGTAACCCGGTATATGCGGCAGTAGTGCCAGCCATACATAGTGCAGTGTATATAATACATCAGACATATACAGGACCAGTGATCACAGTAACCCGGTATATGCGGCAGTAGTGCCAGCCATACACAGTTCAGTATATATAATACATCAGACATATACAGGACCAGTGATCACAGTAACCCGGTATATGCGGCAGTAGTGCCAGCCATACATAGTGCAGTGTGTGTAATACATCAGACATATACAGGGCCAGTGATCACAGTAACCCGGTATATGCGGCAGTAGTGCCAGACATACATAGTGCAGTGTATATAATACATCAGACATATACAGGACCAGTGATCACAGTAACCCGGTATATGTAGCAGTAGGGCCAGCCATACATAGTGCAGTGTATGTAATACATCAGACATATACAGGACCAGTGATCACAGTAACCCGGTATATGCGGCAGTAGTGCCAGCCATACATAGTGCAGTGTATGTAATACATCAGACATATACAGGACCAGTGATCACAGTAACCCGGTATATGCGGCAGTAGTGCCAGCCATACATAGTGCAGTGTATGTAATACATCAGACATATACAGGACCAGTGATCACAGTAACCCGGTATATGCGGCAGTAGTGCCAGACATACATAGTGCAGTGTATATAATACATCAGACATATACAGGACCAGTGATCACAGTAACCCGGTATATGCGGCAGTAGTGCCAGCCATACACAGTGCAGTATATGTAATACATCAGACATATACAGAGCCAGTGATCACAGTAACCCGGTATATGCGGCAGTAGTGCCAGCCATACATAGTGCAGTGTATATAATACATCAGACATATACAGGACCAGTGATCACAGTAACCCGGTATATGTAGCAGTAGGGCCAGCCATACATAGTGCAGTGTATGTAATACATCAGACATATACAGGACCAGTGATCACAGTAACCCGGTATATGCGGCAGTAGTGCCAGCCATACATAGTGCAGTGTATGTAATACATCAGACATATACAGGACCATTGATCACAGTAACCCGGTATATGCGGCAGTAGTGCCAGCCATACATAGTGCAGTGTATGTAATACATCAGACATATACAGGGCCAGTGATCACAGTAACCCGGTATATGCGGCAGTAGTGCCAGCCATACATAGTGCAGTGTATGTAATACATCAGACATATACAGGACCATTGATCACAGTAACCCGGTATATGCGGCAGTAGGACCAGCCATACATAGTGCAGTGTATGTAATACATCAGACATATACAGGGCCAGTGATCACAGTAACCCGGTATATGCGGCAGTAGTGCCAGTGATACATAGTGCAGTGTATGTAATACATCAGACATATACAGGGCCAGTGATCACAGTAACCCGGTATATGCGGCAGTAGTGCCAGCCATACATAGTGCAGTGTAATACATCAGACATATACAGGACCAGTGATCACAGTAACCCGGTATATGTGGCAGTAGTGCCAGCCATACATAGTGCAGTGTGTGTAATACATCAGATATATACAGGACCAGTGTTGAATTCTCCTTGTAAGGTTAACTAAATTAACCATCTTGTTGCTGTTTGGGTTGTTAGGTAAAAGAATGAATTGAAAATGGATTTATAAAAATCAATTATTATTTATTCAAAGGGCCACGCCCGTATACAGGGGAGAGGTAGCATTCTCTCGTCCTGTGTCAAATCATTTAACAACAACATACACGTATCAACAATGAGTTTTATATAATACACAGTTACGCCCCTTTTGTATATTCCTCCCATATGATTTCATACCTCAGGAATACAGTGTTAGGCAATATTGTTATGCAATATTATTATGCAATATTATTATGCAATATTAGGACCATTGTCAAGAATACTCAAAGATACTCGTGAGCTTCAACTGTGTCCATATTAGGAATTACATCTGTACTCTATGAGCTTTTAGAAAGTGCGTATGTGGAAACAATACTTAGCCAACAAAGTTGTTTTTCTCTCAGGGTGTGTATAAAGTTCAAGATGAATTTGCTATATCATCTAGCTAGAATCAAGATGGATTCTCTTATGCTTCTACTAGTGAATATGAGAACCCTCTGCTACTGTGATTATTGGGTGTATACATAATATACGTAATATACGTACTATCCCGTAGTGCACACACATAACTGTTAGGCCTTCAGCAGGTTGCCTCTGTCACAGTATTCGACAGCTCCACCCTTTGATCAGGGACATTATCCATGTGCCCTGTCATCTCAAGAGAATTTCTGGGAACGTATAGTTCACTAATAATCTTTTCATGTAATATTGCTATTCTGCGTTTGACAGTAGCCTTCTAAATACAACATAGGCCGCACCTGTAGACAGTGAACATCAAATGAATGTCTATAATCACATCGGGGTCACCAAAGAATAAACCACATACAATATACTTAAAAAACATTTTCCTAATCCTGAAAATTGAATACTAGGATTTAAACATTTATCTTTTCCAGTCCATATCATAATGCCTTGGTTAAAGTTCTTTTATATCATGGACCTCCTTTATATACTTGGCAATACACGTATCAGGATCCGTACTGTCTTTGGTCAAATAAGCACAGCAGTGAGCTCAAAGTGCTGTTTCCGGACATCAACAATATCCTCCAATTTGTGGTATTAAAAAAAATGTAGAACAATATGGTATCGTAATAGTTCATGTCCAATGTCCTGGAATCATCATAAATGTCAACAGTTCTGGAATATCCTATCATAAAGTTCAATCATGTTATCAATAATTTAATTGAAATAAAACGTCAACTTCCAGTTGATTAATCATACGACTTCATTAGCCATAGGAGAACTTATTAGCCACCTTTACCACTTCGAGGTTTTATTGATACTCTGGTGGCAGGAACATGTTTCCTGATTACTGAGTCAATTACTCTTTTTAGGAATAGTTCATCCTGCAAGAAAACTTTTCTCAAGTTAATATATGTTTTTGTATAAAATTGCTAAATCAATCTTCTTAAATAACAAACATTTTTAGAATTAATAGGTAACCAATTATATATCATATCCTAAGGACATGGTGACAACTACCATTCCCCGTTATGTATGATATCTTCTTTTAACCTTTGAATCTACTCCTAGTAAAATACATATTACATCATAAACTTTAATGAACATCATATGTAACCATTATTACTATATATATACCTAACTCATTATATCTAGCACATCTAGAAACCTTAGGTTAGTATATTGTAACAATTCTTTCACATTCCCTTAAATCAACCTTTTCTATCTACATAAGATAATTTTTTTCCTGTATTCTTGACCTATTTTATTTCCACTAACTGAAATACACCCGATATGTGTAGCTAATATTATCACCAGTGGTTCTTTCTTGAGATACTGTTGTATCTATACACATGTACCGTGTTTCACTATTATCACGAGTCACGACTCTATAAAGTTTTGGTAATCACATCAAATGTAAATTGCATAGAGAACTTTGGCCTGCTAGTGTCTATGTATACATATCTAACAATTATAATAGTCTTAAATAATGATTAGCAAAACAATTTATATAGCTGCAGTACTTAAAATCTTTCCAACAATTAATGGTATTGCTGGACTGGATACTCCTCAGAATAATATCCTAAATTATTTAAATTATCCATGCATTAATCTATACATCTGTCTTCAAGTGGAGTATAATACTCACAACCACGTCTTTCCAAGTGTGTGTACGTTACACCGGTCATAAATCCCTCTGGATTTCCTGCTTAGAAAAGAAAAGAGGAAGGAAGGGTCTTATTGAAATAATTCCCATCCACAATAATGGATGAGTACTCATACCTACACCACATGTTTGCTCGCTCTCTCTTCAAAGAAAAATAAATAAATTAAGTCCTAATGCTGTTATAACTAACGTCGCTCCTGTATACTTTCAGAAAAGTTAAAAGTTCTGTAGGATATTAGCTTATAAGCACATAGTCTATTATCAATGATCACAATCATCTCTATCTTGATTGAAGGGTTCATTCAAATACAACTCTGTGGTAGTAACAGTAGTAACAGTCTCTGTATTGTATCTCCATACAATTGTTTTTAGTGTTAGGTTCCTTTAAGCTCTGGTCTCTGACCTTTTCATTTCATTGCAAGCTCATGGATCTAGGTGTCCTTCTTCTGCAGCCTTTGCAACGGCTGTATCAGAGTCAGCGGTGCTTGCCAAGGACCATCCTATGCGATCTGTAATGGAACCAAAACATAAGCAACTTCTCACCATAACACCGTCTTCACTCTCTGAGTGATTGTCCTGTGCCGGACTGTGTGTTTTCATGTTGGTTAAATATCTTTCCAAGGTTCTTGCAGCTTTTGATATTCTTGTAACTGTTTAAATAATTTGTGTGACACATTTGAATCGTCAAATCATTTTGTAGTTTTGAATCAGTCTCTGGATAATATATCTTTGCTGGATAACATATCTTTGCTGGATTCCAAAAAGAATAACAAAAAATGATATAGAAGAGAGACAAAGCAGAGGCTTAGGTGTAATTCTACCACTATTGAACCAACGATTGGACCATGCCATGATTCAAATTCTGCCTTTCCTGTCTCTTTTGTAGATTAATAATGCTTAATTCTTTAACTTTCCTTGTCACATTATGACTTTTTATTCTCAACATTACACATATTAAACACAAAATATTCTTCAAACTCCTATAAACTCTATCTATCAGTAAAGAAACTTTACTGTCTTTGAAACAATAGCTCACACCTCTGGCCTTATTATTCATTTCTCAAATAACCCATTAACACCTGTTACACATACTATAGTTCCTTTTTTGCATTAAACTATGTTGTATTAAAACAATGTTGTTTTTAATCAACCCAACCATCTGCAGTAAACATGCTATAGCTTTCTTTATCACCATCACGATCCCTCTTATTATCACATAATTTGTTATTTTGGTCCCATGCCAAAACACAATGTACACTTCTCCATTAAACTTCATCCCACCATAGAAAGCTTGTGAATCTATTTCATGTTAATTACCCTTTAGATTTGCATAACTCATGAAAATTTCCCCTTAATGAAAATTGGCAACAACACGTTATTATTAATAATACTAATTCACTAATTCACCATCCCATTATCCCCTATGGATGCTCAAGAAATGATTCTCCTGTTAATCAGTTTGTTTGTTTGTTTTTTTCAATTCCTTTAAATGCAATGTAAAATGCGATGTAATCATTATAATTGTCTTACTCATCCACATTATATTCCTTATACTCCCCACTTTTGGGGGTGAGGAAGACAAGTATGCAGCTGTATCTAAGTTGTGGTGGATCCTGTGAATCATCAGCAGGAAACACTCTGAGCTGGGCATCGCTGTGCCACCAGAGGAAACCCTACCAGGATAGGTTCTTGGACAGGGGAATGGGTGACGAGGATCAGTGAAGCAAGTAAAAGGACTGATACGCTGAATAAACCATCTGCGGTGGTGCCTAGGCTATTTTCAGCCTCGGACCCATGTTGCTTCTTTAAGCTAGCCCAACGCAATCCCATTATATGGTGAGAGATTTACATCTATTGCACGGTCACTTTAACTGGTCCAGATTCACCCATGCACTTTATGTATGTAGTATGTCAGTGAGTTTATGTGTCCTAATAAACACATTTTTCATGGAACAAATCATTTGTTACAATTTCCCTGTTGGTTCATATATCCCCTATTGAATGAAGCGATATATCTTTAAATCTGAAATCCTTCTGTAAGCTACACTATTGCTATATTATATCTAAGTTGTATACTGTCAGAGGTAAAATGTACACATCATATAAAATCTACTGCTTAACCTCAGTATTAAACCTATATACTCAGTATTAAGCATATATGTTCTTGCTTATGCATAAGTGGATGGTTTGGCTCTGACTGTGTATCCATAATGTTTTATTCATGATAAAGTGTAATATTGTATTACCTTCTATAATTTCTTTGGTTATGAACTTGAATGTATGCATATAGCATTTCCAAAAAAAAATTACTGTATCTAGAGATTTATCATCTGGTCATACATATCTATCTATCAATAAATGTATACCAAAGCTCCACCCTCTAAGGGTTTTAACTATCTTTGGCCTAGCGCCAAATAATGATCTAGGTAGTTAACTATGTCAGCACACCGTTGACTTTTGTCTTGCGACACCTTGTGGTCTTTTCTGTAAAAAAAAACACAACTGTTTAGTATCTGACACCAATACTTCAAATAATTTGTAGTTCAAAGGTATATCATCCACATACTGGTTACATTTCTTTACTTATTTCAACATATCATTCAGACTGGCCAGTCCACACAAACTGTACGTTTCTCATGCACACCAATTATGTGCTTCCAAGCAAACTTTTCTTGGACTGTGTCCATCCTATGGAATGTCTTGGCACATATACATATTCACTGAAAAATCACTTACAAACTTAACAACGCTCCTATTTTCTGTATAACTATTCTATACAATCATATCCCCACACTTCCTGGCTACGGAACCTGGTTCATCACTGCATATTGTGCAGTCCACTAAGAACTTTTGCAACGTATTATATCGATGCCTATACAATGAGATGGATTTTAGCAAGCATATTTTTTTTTACCTCACGAACCCAGGGTAAGTGATATATAGACATGCTATGCATCCAACTTAATCTGTTCCTACTTTATTCTTCCTGGAATCTTTAGAAATACCTCATCCGTGATGTAGTATGATTTTACACTGTAACTTTTACATTAGGTTTCTTCCAAATAACTTTGAAGAATTGTCTAAAAGTATGTTAATACTGGAATCGTAGTGATTAATTGCTTGTCGCAATGTTTGATTTACAGCATATACATTAAAGAATGCGTATTCCTTTATCTTTCCCTATGATTTTAGCTGCTGTTTTTTTACTGCTTTGAAAACTCTTCTAGTTCACCAGAGTTAGGGCGTTGTCTTCTTGACTGTCTGCCAGATGCAAATCTGTTAGCTTTAACGCTGTTAGCGCATCTCTAGCCCATATCTGTTGCTGGGATTTTATATTTTTTATTTTTTTTTCTGATTACAGTTATGCTGTAGAAAGAAATTGGCAGCATTTTCTACAGGTTATCTGGTAAAGATATTAATTTTTATATTAAAACGGGAGTAGATAGTTTGTATAACAAACATTTCTAGAGTATTGCTTATGCAGAGGTTCCCAAACTGTGTGCCGTAGCTCCCTGGGGTGCCTAGGACACTTGCAGGGGTTTCCTGGGTTGGTGATACAGGACCAATTCAAATTATCCAGTGCTGGTGGCTGCCAGTCATAAAATATGTGGCCAAACAGAAGCAAATCTTGTCCCTCACCACACAACTGACTCTAAGGATGACATATAAACGCCATCTACTTAATGTAATATCTATTTTTACATTTCTCAATAATACATTTTTTCCTAGGGGTGCCGTGAAAAAAAATTCTGATATTCTAGGGCCACATAATTAATTTTTTTTTTTTTTTGGAAACCACTGACTTATGCTTATTATGATCCATCTTATTAGATGAAAAAAATCAAAGCTCACTGAACACTTTTTTTTTTTTTCTTTACTGCGTCATGGCTTACACTGCTGCTGGAAAGGAGGGGGCACGTTTCTGCGCTAGCCCCCTAGCTCTCTGTGCTTTTACACAGCATTGGAAACTGAAGGGGTTTTCTTTTTTTTTTTTCTCTTTCTGCTGGCAGACCTTCTCACAATATATTGCATTAAAGAATATTTGCGTATTAAACAATACCATATGGAAACTTCACTTCATAGTTAGATAGTAACATTAGATAAACACATATTTTTTTTTAACTACAGATCTGCCAAAAGCCATTTTAAACACGGACATCAACTTTTGTTTCCTTAGTTCACAAATAAATATATATATATATATATATATATATATAAACTTTATTTCAAAACTTGTAACCATGCCAATCACAGACAGAAGGTTTCTATTAGACACAGATCTGAGAATATACTTAACTGAACATTATGTTCCACACACAAAACACTATAACACAAAAAATTTAAATACAGTTTGCAAACTTCAATTACCTGCAGATTTCAACAGTTTTGCCGATTTCAAAATACGCTTAGTATTGGTTGATCAGGCCAATATTATACAGCATGATTGAAATGCAAAACATAGACTGTACCCTTTGTCACAGTACTATACAAAATTAGTGCTTCTATGGAATATTTCTTCCATACATGATATGCACACTTAGGGTTAATCCTCCCTGCCCTTCCCATACGCTGGAAAAATTTGCAATCCCTGCAATTTTTCACACACGCGACACGTCTGTCAACTGGGAAGCTGCAGTAGATCCTCTTATCACAGACTACTATCACAAAGCAACATGCCATGTTATGGTTGCTTAAAACAACCAGCAGCTCTTAGCAGCTCAGTATTGCAATATATTATTACACTCAATTACATATAATCCCTATAACCTTGGGTTGTTCACTCTATTTATTTAAAGTACTCTTCTTACACATGTGTAGCTGACTAACAAGGGGAGGTGGTCTATGTGCTTTTTACTTTATTTGGCTCTTGGTCCAAAGCACTTATTCACGCAATCATTCATAGAGTGAAAAAACCCCGGTTACTGTTTCTTTGCCCAAATACAAACTTTGAATTAATTTTGGTATTCTTATTTACATGCAACAGCATCTGTCAATCATCATTTCCGAGTTACTTGGTCCTTCAACCGATTTGGACATAATTTTGGTATTAATTTTACAAACAAGCAACAACAAACAGGTCCCTGAGTTATTTTACTAGTTTTTTGTCGATCTCTCCACTTCTAATTATCATATTATAAAAAATACAATCACACAGACAGCTGGCAGGTATAGAAACAGCATGTACTGGAATATAGCACATACCATGGTATTCTATACTTACCAGTGCTGTAATGACTTGGGATGTTCCTTCCATCATCAGCTGCTGGCTGGCTGGCACACCCCTTTGAGAATTTGATGAAGAGATTGAGATCTATAGCTCCAAGGACATAGCCCCCATCTGTTGAATTCTCCTTGTAAGGTTAACTAAATTAACCATCTTGTTGCTGTTTGGGTTGTTAGGTAAAAGAATGAATTGAAAATGGATTTATAAAAATCAATTATTATTTATTCAAAGGGCCACGCCCGTATACAGGGGAGAGGTAGCATTCTCTCGTCCTGTGTCAAATCATTTAACAACAACATACACGTATCAACAATGAGTTTTATATAATACACAGTTACGCCCCTTTTGTATATTCCTCCCATATGATTTCATACCTCAGGAATACAGTGTTAGGCAATATTGTTATGCAATATTATTATGCAATATTATTATGCAATATTAGGACCATTGTCAAGAATACTCAAAGATACTCGTGAGCTTCAACTGTGTCCATATTAGGAATTACATCTGTACTCTATGAGCTTTTAGAAAGTGCGTATGTGGAAACAATACTTAGCCAACAAAGTTGTTTTTCTCTCAGGGTGTGTATAAAGTTCAAGATGAATTTGCTATATCATCTAGCTAGAATCAAGATGGATTCTCTTATGCTTCTACTAGTGAATATGAGAACCCTCTGCTACTGTGATTATTGGGTGTATACATAATATACGGAATATACGTACTATCCCGTAGTGCACACACATAACTGTTAGGCCTTCAGCAGGTTGCCTCTGTCACAGTATTCGACACCAGTGATCACAGTAACCCGCTATATGCGGCAGTAGTGCCAGCCATACATAGTGCAGTGTGTAATACATCAGACATATACAGGGCCAGTGATCACAGTAACCCGGTATATGCGGCAGTAGTGCCAGCCATACATAGTGCAGTGTATGTAATACATCAGACATATACAGGACCAGTGATCACAGTAACCCGGTATATGCGGCAGTAGTGCCAGTCATACATAGTGCAGTGTATGTAATACATCAGACATATACAGGCCAGTGATCACAGTAACCCGGTATATGCGGCAGTAGTGCCAGCCATACATAGTGCAGTGTGTGTAATACATCAGACATATACAGGACCAGTGATCACAGTAACCTGGTATATGCGGCAGTAGTGCCAGCCATACATAGTGCAGTGTATGTAATACATCAGACATATACAGGACCAGTGATCACAGTATCCCGGTATATGCGGCAGTAGTGCCAGCCATACATAGTGCAGTGTGTGTAATACATCAGACATATACAGGGCCAGTGATCACAGTAACCCGGTATATGCTGCAGTAGTGCAGCCATACATAGTGCAGTGTATGTAATACATCAGACATATACAGGACCAGTGATCACAGTAACCCGGTATATGTGGCAGTAGTGCCAGCCATACATAGTGCAGTGTATATAATACATCAGACATATACAGGCCAGTGATCACAGTAACCCGGTATATGAGGCAGTAGTGCCAGCCATACATAGTGCAGTGTATATAATACATCAGACATATACAGGACCAGTGATCACAGTAACCCGGTATATGCGGCAGTAGTGCCAGCCATACATAGTGCAGTGTATGTAATACATCAGACATATACAGGACCAGTGATCACAGTAACCCGGTATATGCAGCAGTAGTGCCAGCCATACATAGTGCAGTGTATATAATACATCAGACATATACAGGACCAGTGATCACAGTAACCCGGTATATGTGGCAGTAGTGCAGCCATACATAGTGCAGTGTATGTAATACATCAGACATATACAGGACCAGTGATCACAGTAACCCGGTATATGCAGCAGTAGTGCAGCCATACATAGTGCAGTGTATGTAATACATCAGACATATACAGGACCAGTGATCACAGTAACCCGGTATATGCGGCAGTAGTGCCAGCCATACATAGTGCAGTGTATGTAATACATCAGACATATACAGGACCAGTGATCACAGTAACCCGGTATATGCGGCAGTAGTGCCAGCCATACATAGTGCAGTGTATGTAATACATCAGACATATACAGGGCCAGTGATCACAGTAACCCGGTATATGCAGCAGTAGTGCCAGCCATACATAATGCAGTGTGTGTAATACATCAGACATATACAGGACCAGTGATCACAGTAACCCGGTATATGCGGCAGTAGTGCCAGCCATACATAGTGCAGTGTATATAATACATCAGACATATACAGGGCCAGTGATCACAGTAACCCGGTATATGCGGCAGTAGTGCCAGCCATACATAGTGCAGTGTATGTAATACATCAGACATATACAGGACCAGTGATCACAGTAACCCGGTATATGTGGCAGTAGTGCCAGCCATACATAGTGCAGTGTATATAATACATCAGACATATACAGGACCAGTGATCACAGTAACCCGGTATATGTGGCAGTAGTGCCAGCCATACATAGTGCAGTGTATATAATACATCAGACATATACAGGACCAGTGATCACAGTAACCCGGTATATGCGGCAGTAGTGCCAGCCATACATAGTGCAGTGTATGTAATACATCAGACATATACAGGACAGTGATCACAGTAACCCGGTATATGCGGCAGTAGTGCAGCCATACATAGTGCAGTGTATATAATACATCAGACATATACAGGGCCAGTGATCACAGTAACCCGGTATATGCGGCAGTAGTGCCAGCCATACATAGTGCAGTGTATGTAATACATCAGACATATACAGGACCAGTGATCACAGTAACCCGGTATATGCGGCAGTAGTGCCAGCCATACATAGTGCAGTGTATGTAATACATCAGACATATACAGGACCAGTGATCACAGTAACCCGGTATATGCGGCAGTAGTGCCAGCCATACATAGTGCAGTGTGTGTAATACATCAGACATATACAGGACCAGTGATCACAGTAACCCGGTATATGTGGCAGTAGTGCCAGCCATACATAGTGCAGTGTGTAATACATCAGACATATACAGGACCAGTGATCACAGTAACCCGGTATATGCGGCAGTAGTGCCAGCCATACATAGTGCAGTGTATGTAATACATCAGACATATACAGGACCAGTGATCACAGTAACCCGGTATATGTGGCAGTAGTGCCAGCCATACATAGTGCAGTGTGTAATACATCAGACATATACAGGACCAGTGATCACAGTAACCCGGTATATGCGGCAGTAGTGCCAGCCATATATAGTGCAGTGTATGTAATACATCAGACATATACAGGACCAGTGATCACAGTAACCCGGTATATGTGGCAGTAGTGCCAGCCATACATAGTGCAGTGTGTAATACATCAGACATATACAGGACCAGTGATCACAGTAACCCGGTATATGCGGCAGTAGTGCCAGCCATACATAGTGCAGTGTATGTAATACATCAGACATATACAGGACCAGTGATCACAGTAACCCGGTATATGTGGCAGTAGTGCCAGCCATACATAGTGCAGTGTATGTAATACATCAGACATATACAGGACCAGTGATCACAGTAACCCGGTATATGCGGCAGTAGTGCCAGCCATACATAGTGCAGTGTATGTAATACATCAGACATATACAGGGCCAGTGATCACAGTAACCCGGTATATGCGGCAGTAGTGCCAGCCATACATAGTGCAGTGTATATAATACATCAGACATATACAGGCCAGTGATCACAGTAACCCGGTATATGCGGCAGTAGTGCCAGCCATACATAGTGCAGTGTATATAATACATCAGACATATACAGGCCAGTGATCACAGTAACCCGGTATATGCGGCAGTAGTGCAGCCATACATAGTGCAGTGTATGTAATACATCAGACATATACAGGACCAGTGATCACAGTAACCCGGTATATGCGGCAGTAGTGCAGCCATACATAGTGCAGTGTATGTAATACATCAGACATATACAGGGCCAGTGATCACAGTAACCCGGTATATGCGGCAGTAGTGCCAGCCATACATAGTGCAGTGTGTGTAATACATCAGACATATACAGGACCAGTGATCACAGTAACCCGGTATATGCGGCAGTAGTGCCAGCCATACATAGTGCAGTGTGTATAATACATCAGACATATACAGGACCAGTGATCACAGTAACCCGGTATATGCGGCAGTAGTGCCAGCCATACATAGTGCAGTGTATATAATACATCAGACATATACAGGACCAGTGATCACAGTAACCCGGTATATAAGCAGTAGTGCCAGCCATACATAGTGCAGTGTATGTAATACATCAGACATATACAGGACCAGTGATCACAGTAACCCGGTATATGCAGCAGTAGTGCCAGCCATACATAGTGCAGTGTATGTAATACATCAGACATATACAGGACCAGTGATCACAGTAACCCGGTATATGTGGCAGTAGTGCCAGCCATACATAGTGCAGTGTATGTAATACATCAGACATATACAGGACCAGTGATCACAGTAACCCGGTATATGCAGCAGTAGTGCCAGCCATACATAGTGCAGTGTATGTAATACATCAGACATATACAGGACCAGTGATCACAGTAACCCGGTATATGCGGCAGTAGTGCCAGCCATACATAGTGCAGTGTATGTAATACATCAGACATATACAGGACCAGTGATCACAGTAACCCGGTATATGCGGCAGTAGTGCAGCCATACATAGTGCAGTATATGTAATACATCAGACATATACAGGACCAGTGATCACAGTAACCCGGTATATGCGGCAGTAGTGCAGCCATACATAGTGCAGTATATGTAATACATCAGACATATACAGGACCAGTGATCACAGTAACCCGGTATATGCGGCAGTAGTGCCAGCCATACATAGTGCAGTGTATATAATACATCAGACATATACAGGACCAGTGATCACAGTAACCCGGTATATGCGGCAGTAGTGCCAGCCATACATAGTGCAGTGTGTGTAATACATCAGACATATACATGACCAGTGATCACAGTAACCCGGTATATGCGGCAGTAGTGCCAGCCATACATAGTGCAGTGTATATAATACATCAGACATATACAGGGCCAGTGATCACAGTAACCCGGTATATGCGGCAGTAGTGCAGCCATACATAGTGCAGTGTATGTAATACATCAGATATATACAGGACCAGTGATCACAGTAACCCGGTATATGCGGCAGTAGTGCCAGCCATACATAGTGCAGTGTATGTAATACATCAGACATATACAGGACCAGTGATCACAGTAACCCGGTATATGCGGCAGTAGTGCCAGACATACATAGTGCAGTGTATGTAATACATCAGACATATACAGGACCAGTGATCACAGTAACCCGGTATATGTGGCAGTAGTGCCAGCCATACATAGTGCAGTGTGTAATACATCAGACATATACAGGCCAGTGATCACAGTAACCCGGTATATGTGGCAGTAGTGCCAGCCATACATAGTGCAGTGTATATAATACATCAGACATATACAGGACCAGTGATCACAGTAACCCGGTATATGTGGCAGTAGTGCCAGCCATACATAGTGCAGTGTATGTAATACATCAGACATATACAGGACCAGTGATCACAGTAACCCGGTATATGCAGCAGTAGTGCAGCCATACATAGTGCAGTGTATGTAATACATCAGACATATACAGGACCAGTGATCACAGTAACCCGGTATATGCAGCAGTAGTGCCAGCCATACATAGTGCAGTGTATGTAATACATCAGACATATACAGGACCAGTGATCACAGTAACCCGGTATATGCGGCAGTAGTGCCAGCCATACATAGTGCAGTATATATAATACATCAGACATATACAGGACCAGTGATCACAGTAACCCGGTATATGCGGCAGTAGTGCCAGCCATACATAGTGCAGTGTATATAATACATCAGACATATACAGGACCAGTGATCACAGTAACCCGGTATATGCGGCAGTAGTGCCAGCCATACATAGTGCAGTGTATATAATACATCAGACATATACAGGACCAGTGATCACAGTAACCCGGTATATAAGCAGTAGTGCCAGCCATACATAGTGCAGTGTATGTAATACATCAGACATATACAGGCCAGTGATCACAGTAACCCGGTATATGCGGCAGTAGTGCCAGCCATACATAGTGCAGTATATGTAATACATCAGACATATACAGGACCAGTGATCACAGTAACCCGGTATATGCGGCAGTAGTGCCAGCCATACATAGTGCAGTGTATGTAATACATCAGACATATACAGGACCAGTGATCACAGTAACCCGGTATATGCGGCAGTAGTGCCAGTCATACATAGTGCAGTGTATGTAATACATCAGACATATACAGGACCAGTGATCACAGTAACCCGGTATATGCGGCAGTAGTGCCAGCCATACATAGTGCAGTGTATGTAATACATCAGACATATACAGGACCAGTGATCACAGTAACCCGGTATATGCGGCAGTAGTGCCAGCCATACATAGTGCAGTGTATGTAATACATCAGACATATACAGAGCCAGTGATCACAGTAACCCGGTATATGCGGCAGTAGTGCCAGCCATACATAGTGCAGTGTGTAATACATCAGACATATACAGGACCAGTGATCACAGTAACCCGGTATATGTGGCAGTAGTGCCAGCCATACATAGTGCAGTGTATGTAATACATCAGACATATACAGGACCAGTGATCACAGTAACCCGGTATATGCGGCAGTAGTGCCAGCCATACATAGTGCAGTGTATGTAATACATCAGACATATACAGAGCCAGTGATCACAGTAACCCGGTATATGCGGCAGTAGTGCCAGCCATACATAGTGCAGTGTGTAATACATCAGACATATACAGGACCAGTGATCACAGTAACCCGGTATATGTGGCAGTAGTGCCAGCCATACATAGTGCAGTGTATGTAATACATCAGACATATACAGGACCAGTGATCACAGTAACCCGGTATATGTGGCAGTAGTGCAGCCATACATAGTGCAGTGTATGTAATACATCAGACATATACAGGACCAGTGATCACAGTAACCCGGTATATGCGGCAGTAGTGCCAGCCATACATAGTGCAGTGTATGTAATACATCAGACATATACAGAGCCAGTGATCACAGTAACCCGGTATATGCGGCAGTAGTGCCAGCCATACATAGTGCAGTGTGTAATACATCAGACATATACAGGACCAGTGATCACAGTAACCCGGTATATGCGGCAGTAGTGCCAGCCATACATAGTGCAGTGTGTGTAATACATCAGACATATACAGGACCAGTGATCACAGTAACCCGGTATATGCGGCAGTAGTGCAGCCATACATAGTGCAGTGTATGTAATACATCAGACATATACAGGACCAGTGATCACAGTAACCCGGTATATGCGGCAGTAGTGCCAGCCATACATAGTGCAGTGTATATAATACATCAGACATATACAGGGCCAGTGATCACAGTAACCCGGTATATGCGGCAGTAGTGCAGCCATACATAGTGCAGTGTATGTAATACATCAGATATATACAGGACAGTGATCACAGTAACCCGGTATATGCGGCAGTAGTGCCAGCCATACATAGTGCAGTGTGTGTAATACATCAGACATATACAGGACCAGTGATCACAGTAACCCGGTATATGCGGCAGTAGTGCCAGCCATACATAGTGCAGTGTATGTAATACATCAGACATATACAGGACCAGTGATCACAGTAACCCGGTATATGCGGCAGTAGTGCCAGCCATACATAGTGCAGTGTGTGTAATACATCAGACATATACAGGACCAGTGATCATAGTAACCCGGTATATGCGGCAGTAGTGCCAGCCATACATAGTGCAGTGTATATAATACATCAGACATATACAGGACCAGTGATCATAGTAACCCGGTATATGCGGCAGTAGTGCCAGCCATACATAGTGCAGTGTATGTAATACATCAGACATATACAGGACAGTGATCACAGTAACCCGGTATATGTGGCAGTAGTGCCAGCCATACATAGTGCAGTGTGTGTAATACATCAGACATATACAGGACCAGTGATCACAGTAACCCGGTATATGCGGCAGTAGTGCCAGCCATACATAGTGCAGTGTATGTAATACATCAGACATATACAGGACCAGTGATCACAGTAACCCGGTATATGCGGCAGTAGTGCCAGCCATACATAGTGCAGTGTGTGTAATACATCAGACATATACAGGACCAGTGATCATAGTAACCCGGTATATGCGGCAGTAGTGCCAGCCATACATAGTGCAGTGTATATAATACATCAGACATATACAGGACCAGTGATCATAGTAACCCGGTATATGCGGCAGTAGTGCCAGCCATACATAGTGCAGTGTATATAATACATCAGATATATAGAGGACCAGTGATCACAGTAACCCAGTATATGTGGCAGTAGTGCCAGCCATACATAGTGCAGTGTATGTAATACATCAGACATATACAGGACCAGTGATCACAGTAACCCGGTATATGCGGCAGTAGTGCCAGCCATACATAGTGCAGTGTATGTAATACATCAGACATATACAGGACCAGTGATCACAGTAACCCGGTATATGCGGCAGTAGTGCCAGCCATACATAGTGCAGTGTATGTAATACATCAGACATATACAGGACCAGTGATCACAGTAACCCGGTATATGCGGCAGTAGTGCCAGCCATACATAGTGCAGTGTATGTAATACATCAGACATATACAGGACCAGTGATCACAGTAACCCGGTATATGTGGCAGTAGTGCCAGCCATACATAGTGCAGTGTATGTAATACATCAGACATATACAGGACCAGTGATCACAGTAACCGGTATATGCGGCAGTAGTGCCAGCCATACATAGTGCAGTGTAATACATCAGACATATACAGGACCAGTGATCACAGTAACACAGTATATGTGGCAGTAGTACCAGCCATACATAGTGCAGTGTATATAATACATCAGACATATACAGGCCAGTGATCACAGTAACCCGGTATATGCAGCAGTAGTGCAGCCATACATAGTGCAGTGTATATAATACATCAGACATATACAGGACCAGTGATCACAGTAACCCGGTATATGTGGCAGTAGTGCCAGCCATATATAGTGCAGTGTATGTAATACATCAGACATATACAGGACCAGTGATCACAGTAACCCGGTATATGCGGCAGTAGTGCCAGCCATATATAGTGCAGTGTATGTAATACATCAGACATATACAGGACCAGTGATCACAGTAACCCGGTATATACAGCAGTAGATCCAGCCATACATAGTGCAGTGTATGTAATACATCAGACATATACAGGACCAGTGATCACAGTAACCCGGTATATGCAGCAGTAGTGCCAGCCATATATAGTGCAGTGTATGTAATACATCAGACATATACAGGACCAGTGATCACAGTAACCCGGTATATGCGGCAGTAGTGCCAGCCATATATAGTGCAGTGTATGTAATACATCAGACATATACAGGACCAGTGATCACAGTAACCCGGTATATACAGCAGTAGATCCAGCCATACATAGTGCAGTGTATGTAATACATCAGACATATACAGGACCAGTGATCACAGTAACCCGGTATATGCGGCAGTAGTGCCAGCCATACATAGTGCAGTGTGTGTAATACATCAGACATATACAGGACCAGTGATCACAGTAACCCGGTATATGCGGCAGTAGTGCCAGTCATACATAGTGCAGTGTATGTAATACATCAGACATATACAGGACCAGTGATCACAGTAACCCGGTATATGCGGCAGTAGTGCAGCCATACATAGTGCAGTGTATGTAATACATCAGACATATACAGGACCAGTGATCACAGTAACCCGGTATATGAGGCAGTAGTGCCAGCCATATATAGTGCAGTGTATGTAATACATCAGACATATACAGGACCAGTGATCACAGTAACCCGGTATATGCGGCAGTAGTGCCAGTCATACATAGTGCAGTGTATGTAATACATCAGACATATACAGGACCAGTGATCACAGTAACCCGGTATATGCGGCAGTAGTGCAGCCATACATAGTGCAGTGTATATAATACATCAGACATATACAGGACCAGTGATCACAGTAACCCGGTATATGCAGCAGTAGGAGCAGCCATACATAGTGCAGTGTATATAATACATCAGACATATACAGGACCAGTGATCACAGTAACCCGGTATATGCAGCAGTAGGAGCAGCCATACATAGTGCAGTGTATATAATACATCAGACATATACAGGACCAGTGATCACAGTAACCCTGTATATGTGGCAGTAGTGCCAGCCATACATAGTGCAGTGTATGTAATACATCAGACATATACAGGACCAGTGATCACAGTAACCCGGTATATGCGGCAGTAGTGCCAGCCATACATAGTGCAGTGTATGTAATACATCAGACATATACAGGGCCAGTGATCACAGTAACCCGGTATATGCGGCAGTAGTGCCAGACATACATAGTGCAGTGTATGTAATACATCAGACATATACAGGACCAGTGATCACAGTAACCCGGTATATGTGGCAGTAGTGCCAGCCATACATAGTGCAGTGTGTAATACATCAGACATATACAGGCCAGTGATCACAGTAACCCGGTATATGTGGCAGTAGTGCCAGCCATACATAGTGCAGTGTATATAATACATCAGACATATACAGGACCAGTGATCACAGTAACCCGGTATATGTGGCAGTAGTGCCAGCCATACATAGTGCAGTGTATGTAATACATCAGACATATACAGGACCAGTGATCACAGTAACCCGGTATATGCAGCAGTAGTGCCAGCCATACATAGTGCAGTGTATGTAATACATCAGACATATACAGGACCAGTGATCACAGTAACCCGGTATATGCGGCAGTAGTGCCAGCCATACATAGTGCAGTATATATAATACATCAGACATATACAGGACCAGTGATCACAGTAACCCGGTATATGCGGCAGTAGTGCCAGCCATACATAGTGCAGTGTATATAATACATCAGACATATACAGGACCAGTGATCACAGTAACCCGGTATATGCGGCAGTAGTGCCAGCCATACATAGTGCAGTGTATATAATACATCAGACATATACAGGACCAGTGATCACAGTAACCCGGTATATAAGCAGTAGTGCCAGCCATACATAGTGCAGTGTATGTAATACATCAGACATATACAGGCCAGTGATCACAGTAACCCGGTATATGCGGCAGTAGTGCCAGCCATACATAGTGCAGTATATGTAATACATCAGACATATACAGGACCAGTGATCACAGTAACCCGGTATATGCGGCAGTAGTGCCAGCCATACATAGTGCAGTGTATGTAATACATCAGACATATACAGGACCAGTGATCACAGTAACCCGGTATATGCGGCAGTAGTGCCAGTCATACATAGTGCAGTGTATGTAATACATCAGACATATACAGGACCAGTGATCACAGTAACCCGGTATATGCGGCAGTAGTGCCAGCCATACATAGTGCAGTGTATGTAATACATCAGACATATACAGGACCAGTGATCACAGTAACCCGGTATATGCGGCAGTAGTGCCAGCCATACATAGTGCAGTGTATGTAATACATCAGACATATACAGAGCCAGTGATCACAGTAACCCGGTATATGCGGCAGTAGTGCCAGCCATACATAGTGCAGTGTGTAATACATCAGACATATACAGGACCAGTGATCACAGTAACCCGGTATATGTGGCAGTAGTGCCAGCCATACATAGTGCAGTGTATGTAATACATCAGACATATACAGGACCAGTGATCACAGTAACCCGGTATATGCGGCAGTAGTGCCAGCCATACATAGTGCAGTGTATGTAATACATCAGACATATACAGAGCCAGTGATCACAGTAACCCGGTATATGCGGCAGTAGTGCCAGCCATACATAGTGCAGTGTGTAATACATCAGACATATACAGGACCAGTGATCACAGTAACCCGGTATATGTGGCAGTAGTGCCAGCCATACATAGTGCAGTGTATGTAATACATCAGACATATACAGGACCAGTGATCACAGTAACCCGGTATATGTGGCAGTAGTGCAGCCATACATAGTGCAGTGTATGTAATACATCAGACATATACAGGACCAGTGATCACAGTAACCCGGTATATGCGGCAGTAGTGCCAGCCATACATAGTGCAGTGTATGTAATACATCAGACATATACAGAGCCAGTGATCACAGTAACCCGGTATATGCGGCAGTAGTGCCAGCCATACATAGTGCAGTGTGTAATACATCAGACATATACAGGACCAGTGATCACAGTAACCCGGTATATGCGGCAGTAGTGCCAGCCATACATAGTGCAGTGTGTGTAATACATCAGACATATACAGGACCAGTGATCACAGTAACCCGGTATATGCGGCAGTAGTGCAGCCATACATAGTGCAGTGTATGTAATACATCAGACATATACAGGACCAGTGATCACAGTAACCCGGTATATGTGGTAGTAGTGCCAGCCATACATAGTGCAGTGTGTGTAATACATCAGACATATACAGGACCAGTGATCACAGTAACCCGGTATATGCGGCAGTAGTGCCAGCCATACATAGTGCAGTGTATGTAATACATCAGACATATACAGGACCAGTGATCACAGTAACCCGGTATATGCGGCAGTAGTGCCAGCCATACATAGTGCAGTGTGTGTAATACATCAGACATATACAGGACCAGTGATCATAGTAACCCGGTATATGCGGCAGTAGTGCCAGCCATACATAGTGCAGTGTATATAATACATCAGACATATACAGGACCAGTGATCATAGTAACCCGGTATATGCGGCAGTAGTGCCAGCCATACATAGTGCAGTGTATGTAATACATCAGACATATACAGGACAGTGATCACAGTAACCCGGTATATGTGGCAGTAGTGCCAGCCATACATAGTGCAGTGTGTGTAATACATCAGACATATACAGGACCAGTGATCACAGTAACCCGGTATATGCGGCAGTAGTGCCAGCCATACATAGTGCAGTGTATGTAATACATCAGACATATACAGGACCAGTGATCACAGTAACCCGGTATATGCGGCAGTAGTGCCAGCCATACATAGTGCAGTGTGTGTAATACATCAGACATATACAGGACCAGTGATCATAGTAACCCGGTATATGCGGCAGTAGTGCCAGCCATACATAGTGCAGTGTATATAATACATCAGACATATACAGGACCAGTGATCATAGTAACCCGGTATATGCGGCAGTAGTGCCAGCCATACATAGTGCAGTGTATATAATACATCAGATATATAGAGGACCAGTGATCACAGTAACCCAGTATATGTGGCAGTAGTGCCAGCCATACATAGTGCAGTGTATGTAATACATCAGACATATACAGGACCAGTGATCACAGTAACCCGGTATATGCGGCAGTAGTGCCAGCCATACATAGTGCAGTGTATGTAATACATCAGACATATACAGGACCAGTGATCACAGTAACCCGGTATATGCGGCAGTAGTGCCAGCCATACATAGTGCAGTGTATGTAATACATCAGACATATACAGGACCAGTGATCACAGTAACCCGGTATATGCGGCAGTAGTGCCAGCCATACATAGTGCAGTGTATGTAATACATCAGACATATACAGGACCAGTGATCACAGTAACCCGGTATATGTGGCAGTAGTGCCAGCCATACATAGTGCAGTGTATGTAATACATCAGACATATACAGGACCAGTGATCACAGTAACCGGTATATGCGGCAGTAGTGCCAGCCATACATAGTGCAGTGTAATACATCAGACATATACAGGACCAGTGATCACAGTAACACAGTATATGTGGCAGTAGTACCAGCCATACATAGTGCAGTGTATATAATACATCAGACATATACAGGCCAGTGATCACAGTAACCCGGTATATGCAGCAGTAGTGCCAGCCATACATAGTGCAGTGTATATAATACATCAGACATATACAGGACCAGTGATCACAGTAACCCGGTATATGTGGCAGTAGTGCCAGCCATATATAGTGCAGTGTATGTAATACATCAGACATATACAGGACCAGTGATCACAGTAACCCGGTATATGCGGCAGTAGTGCCAGCCATATATAGTGCAGTGTATGTAATACATCAGACATATACAGGACCAGTGATCACAGTAACCCGGTATATACAGCAGTAGATCCAGCCATACATAGTGCAGTGTATGTAATACATCAGACATATACAGGACCAGTGATCACAGTAACCCGGTATATGCGGCAGTAGTGCCAGTCATACATAGTGCAGTGTATGTAATACATCAGACATATACAGGACCAGTGATCACAGTAACCCGGTATATGCGGCAGTAGTGCAGCCATACATAGTGCAGTGTATGTAATACATCAGACATATACAGGACCAGTGATCACAGTAACCCGGTATATGAGGCAGTAGTGCCAGCCATATATAGTGCAGTGTATGTAATACATCAGACATATACAGGACCAGTGATCACAGTAACCCGGTATATGCGGCAGTAGTGCCAGTCATACATAGTGCAGTGTATGTAATACATCAGACATATACAGGACCAGTGATCACAGTAACCCGGTATATGCGGCAGTAGTGCAGCCATACATAGTGCAGTGTATATAATACATCAGACATATACAGGACCAGTGATCACAGTAACCCGGTATATGCAGCAGTAGGAGCAGCCATACATAGTGCAGTGTATATAATACATCAGACATATACAGGACCAGTGATCACAGTAACCCGGTATATGCAGCAGTAGGAGCAGCCATACATAGTGCAGTGTATATAATACATCAGACATATACAGGACCAGTGATCACAGTAACCCTGTATATGTGGCAGTAGTGCCAGCCATACATAGTGCAGTGTATGTAATACATCAGACATATACAGGACCAGTGATCACAGTAACCCGGTATATGCGGCAGTAGTGCCAGCCATACATAGTGCAGTGTATGTAATACATCAGACATATACAGGGCCAGTGATCACAGTAACCCGGTATATGCGGCAGTAGTGCAGCCATACATAGTGCAGTATATGTAATACATCAGACATATACAGGACCAGTGATCACAGTAACTCGGTATATGCGGCAGTAGTGCCAGCCATACATAGTGCAGTGTATATAATACATCAGACATATACAGGACCAGTGATCACAGTAACCCGGTATATGCGGCAGTAGTGCAGCCATACATAGTGCAGTGTATATAATACATCAGACATATACAGGACCAGTGATCACAGTAACCCGGTATATGCGGCAGTAGTGCCAGCCATACATAGTGCAGTGTATATAATACATCAGACATATACAGGACCAGTGATCACAGTAACCCGGTATATGCGGCAGTAGTGCCAGACATACATAGTGCAGTGTATGTAATACATCAGACATATACAGGACCAGTGATCACAGTAACCCGGTATATGTGGCAGTAGTGCCAGCCATACATAGTGCAGTGTGTAATACATCAGACATATACAGGTCCAGTGATCACAGTAACCCGGTATATGCGGCAGTAGTGCCAGCCATACATAGTGCAGTGTATATAATACATCAGACATATACAGGACCAGTGATCACAGTAACCCGGTATATGCGGCAGTAGTGCCAGCCATACATAGTGCAGTGTATATAATACATCAGACATATACAGGACCAGTGATCACAGTAACCCGGTATATGCGGCAGTAGTGCCAGCCATACATAGTGCAGTGTATATAATACATCAGACATATACAGGACCAGTGATCACAGTAACCCGGTATATGCGGCAGTAGTGCCAGCCATACATAGTGCAGTGTATATAATACATCAGACATATACAGGACCAGTGATCACAGTAACCCGGTATATGCGGCAGTAGTGCCAGCCATACATAGTGCAGTGTATATAATACATCAGACATATACAGGACCAGTGATCACAGTAACCCGGTATATGCGGCAGTAGGGCCAGCCATACATAGTGCAGTGTATGTAATACATCAGACATATACAGGACCAGTGATCACAGTAACCCGGTATATGTGGCAGTAGTGCCAGCCATACATAGTGCAGTGTATATAATACATCAGACATATACAGGACCAGTGATCACAGTAACCCGGTATATGCGGCAGTAGTGCCAGCCATACATAGTGCAGTGTATGTAATACATCAGACATATACAGGACCAGTGATCACAGTAACCCGGTATATGCGGCACTAGGACCAGCCATACATAGTGCAGTGTATGTAATACATCAGACATATACAGGGCCAGTGATCACAGTAACCCGGTAAATGCGGCAGTAGTGCCAGCCATACATAGTGCAGTGTATGTAATACATCAGACATATACAGGACCAGTGATCACAGTAACCCGGTATATGCGGCAGTAATGCAGCCATACATAGTGCAGTGTATGTAATACATCAGACATATACAGGACCAGTGATCACAGTAACCCGGTATATGCGGCAGTAGTGCCAGCCATACATAGTGCAGTGTATGTAATACATCAGACATATACAGGACCAGTGATCACAGTAACCCGGTATATGCGGCAGTAGTGCCAGCCATACATAGTGCAGTGTATGTAATACATCAGACATATACAGGGCCAGTGATCACAGTAACCCGGTATATGTGGCAGTAGTGCAGCCATACATAGTGCAGTGTATGTAATACATCAGACATATACAGGACCAGTGATCACAGTAACCCGGTATATGCGGCAGTAGTGCCAGCCATACATAGTGCAGTGTATGTAATACATCAGACATATACAGGACCAGTGATCACAGTAACCCGGTATATGCGGCAGTAGTGCCAGCCATACATAGTGCAGTGTAATACATCAGACATATACAGGACCAGTGATCACAGTAACCCGGTATATGTGGCAGTAGTGCAGCCATACATAGTGCAGTGTATGTAATACATCAGACATATACAGGGCCAGTGATCACAGTAACCCGGTATATGCGGCAGTAGTGCCAGCCATACATAGTGCAGTGTGTGTAATACATCAGATATATACAGGGCCAGTGATCACAGTAACCCGGTATATGTGGCAGTAGGGCCAGCCATACATAGTGCAGTGTATGTAATACATCAGACATATACAGGACCAGTGATCACAGTAACCCGGTATATACAGCAGTAGTGCCAGCCATACATAGTGCAGTGTATGTAATACATCAGATATATACAGGACCAGTGATCACAGTAACCCGGTATATGCGGCAGTAGTGCAGCCATACATAGTGCAGTGTGTGTAATACATCAGACATATACAGGACCAGTGATCACAGTAACCCGGTATATGCGGCAGTAGTGCCAGCCATACATAGTGCAGTGTATGTAATACATCAGACATATACAGGACCAGTGATCACAGTAACCCGGTATATGCGGCAGTAGTGCCAGCCATACATAGTGCAGTGTATGTAATACATCAGACATATACAGGGCCAGTGATCACAGTAACCCGGTATATGCGGCAGTAGTGCCAGCCATACATAGTGCAGTGTAATACATCAGACATATACAGGACCAGTGATCACAGTAACCCGGTATATGTGGCAGTAGTGCCAGCCATACATAGTGCAGTGTATGTAATACATCAGACATATACAGGACCAGTGATCACAGTAACCCGGTATATGTGGCAGTAGTGCCAGTCATACATAGTGCAGTGTATATAATACATCAGACATATACAGGACCAGTGATCACAGTAACCCGGTATATGTGGCAGTAGTGCCAGCCATACATAGTGCAGTGTATATAATACATCAGACATATACAGGCCAGTGATCACAGTAACCCGGTATATGCGGCAGTAGTGCCAGCCATACATAGTGCAGTGTATGTAATACATCAGACATATACAGGACCAGTGATCACAGTAACCCGGTATATGCGGCAGTAGTGCCAGCCATACATAGTGCAGTGTATGTAATACATCAGACATATACAGGACCAGTGATCACAGTAACCCGGTATATGCGGCAGTAGGAGCAGCCATACATAGTGCAGTGTGTGTAATACATCAGACATATACAGGACCAGTGATCACAGTAACCCGGTATATGCGGCAGTAGTGCCAGCCATATATAGTGCAGTATATGTAATACATCAGACATATACAGTCCAGTGATCACAGTAACCCGGTATATGCGGCAGTAGTGCAGCCATACATAGTGCAGTGTATGTAATACATCAGAAATATACAGGACCAGTGATCACAGTAACCCGGTATATGCGGCAGTAGTGCCAGCCATACATAGTGCAGTGTATGTAATACATCAGACATATACAGGGCCAGTGATCACAGTAACCCGGTATATGCAGCAGTAGTGCAGTCATACATAGTGCAGTGTATGTAATACATCAGACATATACAGGACCAGTGATCACAGTAACCCGGTATATGAGGCAGTAGTGCCAGCCATACATAGTGCAGTGTATGTAATACATCAGACATATACAGGCCAGTGATCACAGTAACCCGGTATATGCGGCAGTAGGACCAGCCATACATAGTGCAGTGTATGTAATACATCAGACATATACAGGGCCAGTGATCACAGTAACCCGGTATATGCGGCAGTAGGACCAGTCATACATAGTGCAGTGTGTGTAATACATCAGACATATACAGGACCAGTGATCACAGTAACCCGGTATATGCGGCAGTAGTGCCAGCCATACATAGTGCAGTGTATATAATACATCAGACATATACAGGCCAGTGATCACAGTAACCCGGTATATGTGGCAGTAGTGCAGCCATACATAGTGCAGTGTATGTAATACATAAGACATATACAGGACCAGTGATCACAGTAACCCGGTATATGTGGCAGTAGTGCCAGCCATACATAGTGCAGTGTATGTAATACATCAGACATATACAGGACCAGTGATCACAGTAACCCGGTATATGAGGCAGTAGTGCCAGCCATACATAGTGCAGTGTATGTAATACATCAGACATATACAGGACCAGTGATCACAGTAACCCGGTATATGCGGCAGTAGTGCCAGCCATACATAGTGCAGTGTATGTAATACATCAGACATATACAGGACCAGTGATCACAGTAACCCGGTATATGCGGCAGTAGTGCCAGCCATACATAGTGCAGTGTATGTAATACATCAGACATATACAGGACCAGTGATCACAGTAACCCGGTATATGTGGCAGTAGTGCAGCCATACATAGTGCAGTGTATATAATACATCAGACATATACAGGACAGTGATCACAGTAACCCGGTATATGCGGCAGTAGTGCCAGCCATACATAGTGCAGTGTATGTAATACATCAGACATATACAGGACCAGTGATCACAGTAACCCGGTATATGCGGCAGTAGTGCAGCCATACATAGTGCAGTGTATGTAATACATCAGACATATACAGGACCAGTGATCACAGTAACCCGGTATATGCGGCAGTAGTGCCAGCCATACATAGTGCAGTGTATATAATACATCAGATATATACAGGACCAGTGATCACAGTAACCCGGTATATGCGGCAGTAGTGCCAGCCATACATAGTGCAGTGTATGTAATACATCAGACATATACAGGACCAGTGATCACAGTAACCCGGTATATGCGGCAGTAGTGTCAGCCATACATAGTGCAGTGTATGTAATACATCAGACATATACAGGGCCAGTGATCACAGTAACCCGGTATATGTGGCAGTAGTGCCAGCCATACATAGTGCAGTGTATATAATACATCAGACATATACAGGGCCAGTGATCACAGTAACCCGGTATATGTGGCAGTAGTGCCAGCCATACATAATGCAGTGTGTGTAATACATCAGACATATACAGGACCAGTGATCACAGTAACCCGGTATATGGGGCAGTAGTGCCAGCCATACATAGTGCAGTGTAATACATCAGACATATACAGGACCAGTGATCACAGTAACCCGGTATATGCGGCAGTAGTGCCAGCCATACATAGTGCAGTGTATGTAATACATCAGACATATACAGGACCAGTGATCACAGTAACCCGGTATATGCAGCAGTAGTGCCAGCCATACATAGTGCAGTGTATGTAATACATCAGACATATACAGGACCAGTGATCACAGTAACCCGGTATATGCGGCAGTAGTGCCAGCCATACATAGTGCAGTGTATGTAATACATCAGACATATACAGGACCAGTGATCACAGTAACCCGGTATATGCAGCAGTAGTGCCAGCCATACATAGTGCAGTGTATGTAATACATCAGACATATACAGGACCAGTGATCACAGTAACCCGGTATATGTGGCAGTAGTGCCAGCCATACATAGTGCAGTGTATATAATACATCAGACATATACAGGACCAGTGATCACAGTAACCCGGTATATGCGGCAGTAGTGCCAGCCATACATAGTGCAGTGTAATACATCAGACATATACAGGACCAGTGATCACAGTAACCCGGTATATGCGGCAGTAGTGCAGTCATACATAGTGCAGTGTATGTAATACATCAGACATATACAGGGCCAGTGATCACAGTAACCCGGTATATGCGGCAGTAGTGCAGTCATACATAGTGCAGTGTATGTAATACATCAGACATATACAGGGCCAGTGATCACAGTAACCCGGTATATGCGGCAGTAGTGCAGTCATACATAGTGCAGTGTATGTAATACATCAGACATATACAGGACCAGTGATCACAGTAACCCGGTATATGCGGCAGTAGTGCCAGCCATACATAGTGCAGTGTATATAATACATCAGACATATACAGGACCAGTGATCACAGTATCCCGGTATATGTGGCAGTAGTGCCAGCCATACATAGTGCAGTGTATATAATACATCAGACATATACAGGACCAGTGATCACAGTATCCCGGTATATGCGGCAGTAGTGCCAGCCATACATAGTGCAGTGTATGTAATACATCAGACATATACAGGACCAGTGATCACAGTAACCCGGTATATGCGGCAGTAGTGCAGCCATACATAGTGCAGTGTATATAATACATCAGACATATACAGGACCAGTGATCACAGTAACCCGGTATATACGGCAGTAGTGCCAGCCATACATAGTGCAGTGTATGTAATACATCAGACATATACAGGACCAGTGATCACAGTAATCCGGTATATGCGGCAGTAGTGCCAGCCATACATAGTGCAGTGTGTGTAATACATCAGACATATACAGGACCAGTGATCACAGTAACCCGGTATATGCGGCAGTAGTGCCAGCCATACATAGTGCAGTGTATGTAATACATCAGACATATACAGAGCCAGTGATCACAGTAACCCGGTATATGTGGCAGTAGTGCAGCCATACATAGTGCAGTGTATGTAATACATCAGACATATACAGGACCAGTGATCACAGTAACCCGGTATATGCGGCAGTAGTGCCAGCCATACATAGTGCAGTGTAATACATCAGACATATACAGGACCAGTGATCACAGTAACCCGGTATATGCGGCAGTAGTGCCAGCCATACATAGTGCAGTGTATGTAATACATCAGACATATACAGGACCAGTGGTCACAGTAACCCGGTATATGTGGCAGTAGTGCCAGCCATACATAGTGCAGTGTGTATAATACATCAGACATATACAGGACCAGTGATCACAGTAACCCGGTATATGCGGCAGTAGTGCCAGCCATACATAGTGCAGTGTATATAATACATCAGACATATACAGGACCAGTGATCACAGTAACCCGGTATATGTGGCAGTAGTGCCAGCCATACATAGTGCAGTGTATGTAATACATCAGACATATACAGGACCAGTGATCACAGTAACTCGGTATATGTGGCAGTAGTGCCAGCCATACATAGTGCAGTGTATGTAATACATCAGACATATACAGGACCAGTGGTCACAGTAACCCGGTATATGCGGCAGTAGTGCCAGCCATACATAGTGCAGTGTATGTAATACATCAGACATATACAGGACCAGTGATCACAGTAACCCGGTATATGCGGCAGTAGTGCCAGCCATACATAGTGCAGTGTATATAATACATCAGACATATACAGGACCAGTGATCATGGTAACCCGGTATATGCGGCAGTAGTGCCAGCCATACATAGTGCAGTGTATGTAATACATCAGACATATACAGGGCCAGTGATCACAGTAACCCGGTATATGCGGCAGTAGTGCCAGCCATACATAGTGCAGTGTATGTAATACATCAGACATATACAGGACCAGTGATCACAGTAACCTGGTATATGTGGCAGTAGTGCAGCCATACATAGTGCAGTGTATGTAATACATCAGACATATACAGGCCAGTGATCACAGTAACCCGGTATATGTGGCAGTAGTGCAGCCATACATAGTGCAGTGTATGTAATACATCAGACATATACAGGACCAGTGGTCACAGTAACCCGGTATATGCGGCAGTAGTGCCAGCCATACATAGTGCAGTGTATGTAATACATCAGACATATACAGGGCCAGTGATCACAGTAACCCGGTATATGCGGCAGTAGTGCCAGCCATACATAGTGCAGTGTATATAATACATCAGACATATACAGGGCCAGTGATCACAGTAACCCGGTATATGAGGCAGTAGTGCCAGCCATACATAGTGCAGTGTAATACATCAGACATATACAGGACCAGTGATCACAGTAACCCGGTATATGTGGCAGTAGTGCCAGCCATACATAGTGCAGTGTATGTAATACATCAGACATATACAGGACCAGTGATCACAGTAACCCGGTATATGCGGCAGTAGTGCCAGCCATACATAGTGCAGTGTATGTAATACATCAGACATATACAGGACCAGTGATCACAGTAACCCGGTATATGCGGCAGTAGTGCCAGCCATACATAGTGCAGTGTATGTAATACATCAGACATATACAGGACCAGTGATCACAGTAACCCGGTATATGTGGCAGTAGTGCAGCCATACATAGTGCAGTGTACGTAATACATCAGACATATACAGGACCAGTGATCACAGTAACCCGGTATATGCGGCAGTAGTGCCAGCCATACATAGTGCAGTGTATGTAATACATCAGACATATACAGGGCCAGTGATCACAGTAACCCAGTATATGTGGCAGTAGTGCAGCCATACATAGTGCAGTGTGTAATACATCAGACATATACAGGACCAGTGATCACAGTAACCCGGTATATGTGGCAGTAGTGCAGCCATACATAGTGCAGTGTATGTAATACATCAGACATATACAGGACCAGTGATCACAGTAACCCGGTATATGCGGCAGTAGTGCCAGCCATACATAGTGCAGTGTGTGTAATACATCAGACATATACAGGACCAGTGATCACAGTAACCCGGTATATGTGGCAGTAGTGCCAGCCATACATAGTGCAGTGTATGTAATACATCAGACATATACAGGACCAGTGATCACAGTAACCCGGTATATGCGGCAGTAGTGCCAGCCATACATAGTGCAGTGTATATAATACATCAGACATATACAGGACCAGTGATCACAGTAACCAAGTATATGTGGCAGTAGTGCCAGCCATACATAGTGCAGTGTATGTAATACATCAGACATATACAGGACCAGTGATCACAGTAACCAAGTATATGCGGCAGTAGTGCAGCCATACATAGTGCAGTGTATGTAATACATCAGACATATACAGGACCAGTGATCACAGTAACCCGGTATATGTGGCAGTAGTGCCAGCCATACATAGTGCAGTGTACGTAATACATCAGACATATACAGGACCAGTGATCACAGTAACCCGGTATATGCGGCAGTAGTGCCAGCCATACATAGTGCAGTGTATGTAATACATCAGACATACACAGGACCAGTGATCACAGTATCCCGGTATATGCGGCAGTAGTGCAGCCATACATAGTGCAGTGTATATAATACATCAGACATATACAGGACCAGTGATCACAGTAACCCTGTATATGTGGCAGTAGTGCCAGCCATACATAGTGCAGTGTACGTAATACATCAGACATATACAGGACCAGTGATCACAGTAACCCGGTATATGCGGCAGTAGTGCCAGCCATACATAGTGCAGTGTATGTAATACATCAGACATACACAGGACCAGTGATCACAGTATCCCGGTATATGCGGCAGTAGTGCAGCCATACATAGTGCAGTGTATGTAATACATCAGACATATACAGGACCAGTGATCACAGTAACCCGGTATATGCGGCAGTAGTGCCAGCCATACATAGTGCAGTGTATGTAATACATCAGATATATACAGGACCAGTGATCACAGTAACCCGGTATATGCGGCAGTAGTGCCAGTCATACATAGTGCAGTGTGTGTAATACATCAGACATATACAGGTCCAGTGATCACAGTAACCCGGTATATGAGGCAGTAGTGCCAGCCATACATAGTGCAGTGTATGTAATACATCAGATATATACAGGACCAGTGATCACAGTAACCCGGTATATGCGGCAGTAGTGCCAGTCATACATAGTGCAGTGTGTGTAATACATCAGACATATACAGGTCCAGTGATCACAGTAACCCGGTATATGCGGCAGTAGTGCCAGTCATACATAGTGCAGTGTGTGTAATACATCAGACATATACAGGACCAGTGATCACAGTAACCCGGTATATGCGGCAGTAGTGCCAGTCATACATAGTGCAGTGTGTGTAATACATCAGACATATACAGGACCAGTGATCACAGTAACCCGGTATATGCGGCAGTAGTGCAGCCATACATAGTGCAGTGTATATAATACATCAGACATATACAGGACCAGTGATAACAGTAACCCGGTATATGTAGCAGTAGTGCCAGCCATACATAGTGCAGTGTATGTAATACATCAGACATATACAGGACCAGTGATCACAGTAACCCGGTATATGCGGCAGTAGTGCCAGCCATACATAGTGCAGTGTATGTAATACATCAGACATATACAGGACCAGTGATCACAGTATCCCGGTATATGCGGCAGTAGTGCCAGCCATACATAGTGCAGTGTGTGTAATACATCAGACATATACAGGACCAGTGATCACAGTAACCCGGTATATGTGGCAGTAGTGCCAGCCATACATAGTGCAGTGTATATAATACATCAGACATATACAGGACCAGTGATCACAGTATCCCGGTATATGTGGCAGTAGTGCCAGCCATACATAGTGCAGTGTATATAATACATCAGACATATACAGGACCAGTGATCACAGTATCCCGGTATATGCGGCAGTAGTGCCAGCCATACATAGTGCAGTGTATGTAATACATCAGACATATACAGGACCAGTGATCACAGTAACCCGGTATATGCGGCAGTAGTGCCAGCCATACATAGTGCAGTGTATATAATACATCAGACATATACAGGACCAGTGATCACAGTAACCCGGTATATGCGGCAGTAGTGCCAGCCATACATAGTGCAGTGTATGTAATACATCAGACATATACAGGACCAGTGATCACAGTAACCCGGTATATGTGGCAGTAGTGCCAGCCATACATAGTGCAGTGTATATAATACATCAGACATATACAGGACCAGTGATCACAGTAACCCGGTATATGTGGCAGTAGTGCCAGCCATACATAGTGCAGTGTATGTAATACATCAGACATATACAGGACCAGTGATCACAGTAACCCGGTATATGCGGCAGTAGTGCCAGCCATACATAGTGCAGTGTATGTAATACATCAGACATATACAGGCCAGTGATCACAGTAACCCGGTATATGCGGCAGTAGTGCCAGCCATACATAGTGCAGTGTATGTAATACATCAGACATATACAGGACCAGTGATCACAGTAACCCGGTATATGTGGCAGTAGTGCCAGCCATACATAGTGCAGTGTATGTAATACATCAGACATATACAGGACCAGTGATCACAGTAACCCGGTATATGCGGCAGTAGTGCCAGCCATACATAGTGCAGTGTATGTAATATATCAGACATATACAGGGCCAGTGATCACAGTAACCCGGTATATGCGGCAGTAGTGCCAGCCATACATAGTGCAGTGTATATAATACATCAGACATATACAGGACCAGTGATCACAGTAACCCGGTATATGTGGCAGTAGTGCCAGCCATACATAGTGCAGTGTATGTAATACATCAGACATATACAGGACCAGTGATCACAGTAACCCGGTATATGCGGCAGTAGTGCCAGCCATACATAGTGCAGTGTATGTAATACATCAGACATATACAGGACCAGTGATCACAGTAACCCGGTATATGCGGCAGTAGTGCCAGCCATACATAGTGCAGTGTATATAATACATCAGACATATACAGGACCAGTGATCACAGTAACCCGGTATATGCGGCAGTAGTGCCAGCCATACATAGTGCAGTGTATGTAATACATCAGACATATACAGGACCAGTGATCACAGTAACCCGGTATATGTGGCAGTAGTGCCAGTCATACATAGTGCAGTGTATATAATACATCAGACATATACAGGACCAGTGATCACAGTAACCCGGTATATGTGGCAGTAGTGCCAGCCATACATAGTGCAGTGTATGTAATACATCAGACATATACAGGACCAGTGATCACAGTAACCCAGTATATGCGGCAGTAGTGCCAGCCATACATAGTGCAGTGTATGTAATACATCAGACATATACAGGACCAGTGATCACAGTAACCCAGTATATGCGGCAGTAGTGCCAGCCATACATAGTGCAGTGTGTGTAATACATCAGACATATACAGGGCCAGTGATCACAGTAACCGGTATATGTGGCAGTAGTGCCAGCCATACATAGTGCAGTGTATATAATACATCAGACATATACAGGACCAGTGATCACAGTAACCCGGTATATGCGGCAGTAGTGCCAGCCATACATAGTGCAGTGTATGTAATACATCAGACATATACAGGACCAGTGATCACAGTAACCCGGTATATGCGGCAGTAGTGCCAGCCATACATAGTGCAGTGTATGTAATACATCAGACATATACAGGACCAGTGATCACAGTAACCCGGTATATGCGGCAGTAGTGCCAGCCATACATAGTGCAGTGTATGTAATACATCAGACATATACAGGACCAGTGATCACAGTAACCCGGTATATGCGGCAGTAGTGCCAGCCATACATAGTGCAGTGTATGTAATACATCAGACATATACAGGACCAGTGATCACAGTAACCCGGTATATGCGGCAGTAGTGCCAGCCATACATAGTGCAGTGTATGTAATACATCAGACATATACAGGGCCAGTGATCACAGTAACCCGGTATATGTGGCAGTAGTGCCAGTGATACATAGTGCAGTGTATGTAATACATCAGACATATACAGGGCCAGTGATCACAGTAACCCGGTATATGAGGCAGTAGTGCCAGCCATACATAGTGCAGTGTAATACATCAGACATATACAGGGCCAGTGATCACAGTAACCCGGTATATGAGGCAGTAGTGCCAGCCATACATAGTGCAGTGTAATACATCAGACATATACAGGGCCAGTGATCACAGTAACCCGGTATATGTGGCAGTAGTGCAGTCATACATAGTGCAGTGTATGTAATACATCAGACATATACAGGACCAGTGATCACAGTTACCCGGTATATGCGGCAGTAGTGCCAGCCATACATAGTGCAGTGTATATAATACATCAGACATATACAGGGCCAGTGATCACAGTAACCCGGTATATGCGGCAGTAGTGCCAGCCATACATAGTGCAGTGTATATAATACATCAGACATATACAGGGCCAGTGATCACAGTTACCCGGTATATGCGGCAGTAGTGCCAGCCATACATAGTGCAGTGTATGTAATACATCAGACATATACAGGACCAGTGATCACAGTAACCCGGTATATGCGGCAGTAGTGCAGCCATACATAGTGCAGTGTATATAATACATCAGACATATACAGGGCCAGTGATCACAGTTACCCGGTATATGCGGCAGTAGTGCCAGCCATACATAGTGCAGTGTATATAATACATCAGACATATACAGGACCAGTGATCACAGTAACCCGGTATATGCGGCAGTAGTGCAGTCATACATAGTGCAGTGTATGTAATACATCAGACATATACAGGACCAGTGATCACAGTTACCCGGTATATGCGGCAGTAGTGCCAGCCATACATAGTGCAGTGTATATAATACATCAGACATATACAGGGCCAGTGATCACAGTAACCCGGTATATGCAGCAGTAGTGCCAGCCATACATAGTGCAGTGTGTATAATACATCAGACATATACAGGACCAGTGATCACAGTAACCCGGTATATGCAGCAGTAGTGCCAGTGATACATAGTGCAGTGTATGTAATACATCAGACATATACAGGGCCAGTGATCACAGTAACCCGGTATATGTGGCAGTAGTGCCAGCCATACATAGTGCAGTGTAATACATCAGACATATACAGGGCCAGTGATCACAGTAACCCGGTATATGCGGCAGTAGTGCCAGCCATACATAGTGCAGTGTATATTATACATTAGACATATACAGGGCCAGTGATCACAGTAACCCGGTATATGCGGCAGTAGTGCCAGCCATACATAGTGCAGTGTATGTAATACATCAGACATATACAGGACCAGTGATCACAGTAACCCGGTATATGCGGCAGTAGTGCCAGCCATACATAGTGCAGTGTATATTATACATTAGACATATACAGGGCCAGTGATCACAGTAACCCGGTATATGCGGCAGTAGTGCCAGCCATACATAGTGCAGTGTGTGTAATACATCAGACATATACAGGACCAGTGATCACAGTAACCCGGTATATGCGGCAGTAGTGCCAGCCATACATAGTGCAGTGTATGTAATACATCAGACATATACAGGACCAGTGATCACAGTAACCCGGTATATGCGGCAGTAGTGCCAACCATACATAGTGCAGTGTATGTAATACATCAGACATATACAGGACCAGTGATCACAGTAACCCGGTATATGCGGCAGTAGTGCCAGCCATACATAGTGCAGTGTATATAATACATCAGACATATACAGGACCAGTGATCACAGTAACCCGGTATATGCGGCAGTAGTGCCAGCCATGCATAGGGCCAGGGCCGTCTTTCCGTATGGGCTCAATGGGCTCTTGCCCAAGGGCCCCAGGAGTATAAGGGCCCTAGGCTGATAGCTGAGGGTCCCCTCTTTCCAGGGGTACCAGATTATTGAAAATCGGCCTTGGGGAACCGGAGATATCCAACGTGAAAGCAGTGGTCCCCATCCGAGCCTGTTAATTGCTCTTCCCAGCCAGATATCTTGGGCTCTGTATGATGTAGAGTTTTTCTGAGGGTACATTTCAAAACCTGGGACTCTCCCCTTTTGCTGGACGCTGGCAGCTTGTCTCTACTATGCCCAGAACCAGAGATATCAGCCTTCCAGCAGCTGGTCCCTGCTCCAGCTTCACGCGCCTGGTATACAGTTTTATATATTCATTGGTGGATTGCTCTGGCTCCTGAACTCTGATCCCCAAGTCCCCAAAACCTTCTGAAAGGTGGGAATCTCTAGTTTTTTATCCCATTCAAAACAAAGAAATATATTTTCAGGAACTTGAGATATCTGCAGTAAAGCAAGCTGCCCTCCCACCAGAAAATGATGAATATTAAGCCCACTTCACTATCCATCCTCCCCTGTGTATTAAACACCCCCTACCACCCCGGAAGTCATGTACCAGGGCTTCTTCATTCAGCCCAATACCCCTTTCTACAGTTTAGTGTTCTCCCTCCCGCCCCATCTGTGCAGTAAAGGAGTAATTAGCAGAAATGACTGCTCCAGGTCCTATGTGCTGAGCAGAAGATAGAACACCCCCTACCGCCCGCGGGACATCAAAGCTGCCGCTGATAGCACCCCCCACCACTGCTGCTGGACAAGGCCGGATTAACAATGGGGCGGATGGAGCTGCAGCTCCAGGCCCCCCATTGCAAATAGGCCCACAGGAGACTTACAGCATTGACAGGAAAAAAAACCTTTTCCTGTCACAGACTGCCAGCAGCCTCCTCTCTCCCATGCCCCGTCTCCCCGACTCCAGCACTCTCACCAAGTCACAGAACGGTGCAGGCAGTGTGGTGGCTGCCCCTCCCCTCCAGTCTCTCCTTCTCTGGGGTCCTGACTGAGCCTGTCACTCACAAGCTCCACCCCCAGACTACACGAGGAGCTGCTGCTGCTGCTGCTTGAAGCCTCGTAATTTTAAGTTATGTGATGGCTTCTTGATGAGTAGCATCGATTGGATTGTGTAATGTGTGTGTGTAGTGTTTGTGTGCATATGTGGTAGTTGTGTGTGTGTGTGTACTGTGTGTGTATGTATATGTGATGGTGTGTACTGTATGTGTGTTTATAGTGTTTGTGCGTGCTGTATATATGTGTGTAGTGTGTACTGTGTGTATATGTGGTGATGTATGCGTGTACTGTATGTGTATGTAGTGTGTACTGTGAGTGTGTGTATGCAGCGGTGGTGGGTGTACTGTGTGTAGTGTGTACTGTGTGTGTGTGTATATATGGTGGGTGTGTAGGTGTGTTTGTGTATATATATATATATATATATATATATATGCCAAGAGAAAGATTATTAATGCGCCACATGTGATGGGAACACGTATCAGATATGCTTTGTAAATTGTGATAGTAAACAGTTGAACACTCCCCTATACTACTTATGGGGCGTCAGCTTAATCCCTCAAAAAAGAACAGGGGTGGTAACTTCCCTGAATAAATAAAATCGGTAAGCAAGGGATGAGGGATGTATAGCGACTGCTGGTGTCCAACAACACAATAAATATTGGTATAGGTAAAAAAGTAATAACAGTTTATTTAACAATAAAACATAAAAATGGGACAATAATACAAATCACAGCTGGACTAAAGTACTTAAAAAATATTAAAAACTACAATAAAGATCAATAAAAAGGTTATTCCTTATCTGGATATGAGGTAGGTACAGGTCTCCCAACGCGTTTTGTCACATGGACTTCATCACCTTGATTATGTGTGTGTGTGTGTGTGTGTGTGTGTGTGTAGTGTGTACTTTGTGTGTGTTTGTGTATATATGGTTGCAGGTGTGTGTGTACTGTATGTGTGTAAATGTAGTGGTTGTGTGTACTGTATGTGTGTGATATAGGTGGTCATTCCGAGTTGTTCGCTCGCTAGCTGCTTTTAGCAGCATTGCACATGCTAGGCCGCCGCCCTCTGGGAGTGTATCGTAGCTTAGCAGAATAGCGAAAGAAAGGTTAGCAGAATTGCTACTAAATAATTTCTTTTCAGTTTCTGAGTAGCTCCAGACCTACTCCTAGATTGCGATCAGCTCGGTCCGTTTAGTTCCTGGTTTGACGTCACAAACACGCCCTGCGTTCGGCCAGCCACTCCCCCGTTTCTCCAGACACTCCCGCGTTTTTCCCTGACACGCCTGCGTTTTTTAGCACACTCCCGGAAAACGCTCAGTTACCACCCAGAAACACCCACTTCCTGTCAATCACTCACCGATCAGCAGTGTGACTGAAAAGTGCCGCACGAACAACAGCAAAACTGCTATGTTTTTAGTTAAATAACTAAGCGCATGCGCATTTAGCAGCAAAGCATAGCGAAAAACGAGCGAACAACTCCGAATGACCCCCATGTAGCGGTGGTATGTGTAGTGTTTTGTGTGTATATGTTGCAGTGGTGTGTGTGTGTTTATATGTGATAATGTGTGTGTGTGTAGTGTATGTGTGTGTAGTGTGTACTGTGTGTGTGTGTGTTTGTATATATGTGGTGGTGTGTGTGTACTGCATGTGTTTTTAGAGTGTGTGTGTGTGTGTGTGTGTGTGTGTGTGTGTGTGTGTGTGTGTGTGTGTGTGTGGTGGTAGGCAGTGATAAAAGTGAAACAGCGAATGATTAATATAATAAACTGTTTGGCCAATGGCTATATTACTGTATGTATAATTCTTATGTAATGCTGCAGTACTGTGATGCCAGGGATAAGTCACAACAAAAAAAGGTAATAGGAATACCTAGGGAGTGCCATACCAAATTTATTAAAAATTAATATTACTGTACATACACATTATGCATACATAATAATAACAACAATAGATCATTAAAAATATATTAAATGAACAACTGAACAAGACTTCTTTTATCTTCAAATAATTAAGGTTACCCAATAAGGGTTTATGGACAGAAATCCTTAATCGATGGTGGGGGTAATTCCAAGTTGATCGCAGCAGGAATTTTTTTAGCATTTGGGCAAAACCATGTGCACTGCAGGGGAGGCAGATGTAACATGTGCAGAGAGAGTTAGATTTGGGTGTGGTGTGTTCAATCTGCAATCTAAATTGCAGTGTAAAAATAAAGCAGCCAGTATTTACCCTGCACAGAAACAAAATAACCCACCCAAATCTAACTCTCTCTGCACATGTTATATCTGCACCCCCTGCAGTGCACATGGTTTTGCCCAACTGCTAACAAAATTCCTGCTGCGATCAACTCAGAATTACCCCCGGTATCCAGTCTTAAAAACGTGCCATATAGAATTTTAGTTTCAACAGTTGTATTGCGATAAAGAGCCTGATTCAGATCTGTTCGCTCGCTAGCGTTTTTGCTGCGCAGTGATCAGGTCACTACTGCGCATGCGTATGCACCACAATGCGCAGGCCTGTTGTACGGGTACATAGCGGATCGTTGCTGAGCGATGGATTTAACGAAGAATCCATTCGCACAGCCGATCGCAAGGAGATTGACAGGAAGAAGGCGTTTGTTGGTGTCAACTGACCGTTTTCTGGGAGTGTTTGATAAAACGCAGGCGTGTCCAGGCGTTTGTAGGGTGGGTGTCTGACGTCAATTCCGGCCTCGGACAGGCTGAAGTGATCACAGTGGCTGAGTAAGGTCAGACCTACTCAGAAACTGCACAAACTGTTTTTGTACAGGGCGGCTGCACAGGCGTTTGTACAAGCGTTTGCACACTTGGAAAGCGAAAATACACTCCCCTGTGGGCGGCGACTATCTGATCGCAGCGCTGCAAAAAATAGCGAGCGATCAGATCTGAATTAGGCCCAAAGTTAGTGCTTATTTATTCCAGCAATGTCAGTCTCTGGAGGGAGGGCATCTGACTGTACGGCTCAAATAGGTAAATGTTTTATAGCTGCACGCATCGTGCCACTATATCACTTTCTGCTTTGCCTCATTACCGAGGCAAAGCAGGAAGGGACATCAACAAAGATGTATTAACATCTTGTCTGCCGAAGCACTCCCCCCTCCGTCAATGTTCCCCTGATCACACAGCGCGTCAGCTCAGTGCTGACGCGCTGTGTCTCCTGCTCGGCCAGCTCCTCTACACATGTGCGGGATCTCGCTACTCACGTGAGAACCCCAGCGCAGTCCGGAGCCCGGACCCACCACAGGCAGGGACAGCTCTATCCCTGCTGTAGTGTAAATCGACAGTTGCAGGTGTTGGAATGGTCAGCGATGCTGACCGTTCATACATTGCCCGCGCATATTGACCTGCTACTGTAACTTTTAGATAGCCGCACAGCAGCCATCATACATGGGGGAGAAGTGGTATAGCGCACATCATGTGCGCTGATACCGCTTCTCCCCCATATTGCCAGTTCATACATTTACCCAAAAAAGAGCACGGCGCTTTGCTCCACCTCCCAGATGTTAAACTTATCCCCACAGCAATGATGTAACGGAATAACTTTTATGCTGACAAAAGGAGGTCGTCGGGGCTCTGTATGTAACGTCCCAGCGCTATGCTCCACCTTTGATGTTTGTAGTTACTGTACAAAGTTACTGTATATCCAAGATGCTATTAACCAACATTGGGAATGGAGAAGGCTAGCAGCTGCACAAACTCACAATGCTGCCAAAGTACTTTACCCATGATGCTGTGGGGGTAACTTTAACATCTAGGAGGTGGAGCATAGCGCCGTGCTCTTTTTGAGCCATACAGTCAGACGCCCTCCCTCCAGAGATTGACATTGGTGGTCATTCCGAGTTGATCGCTAGCTGCATTCGGTCGCTGTGCAGCGATGAGGCAAAAAAACGGCACTTCTGCGCATGCATATGCAGCGCACTGTAATATTGCAACGAACTATGTAGTTTCACACAGGGTCTAGCGAAGCTTTTCAGTCGCACTGCTGGCCGCAGAGTGATTGACATGAAGAGGGCGTTTCTGGGTGTCAACTGGCCGTTCTCAGGGCGTGTTCGAAAAAACGCAGGCGTGGCTGGGCGAACGCAGGGCGTGTTTGTGACGTCAAAACAGGAACTGAACAGTCTGAAGTGATCGCAAGTGCTGAGTAGGTTTTGAGCTACTCTAAAACTGCACAAAAAAACTTTGCCGCCGCTCTGCGATTCTTTCGTTCGCACTTCTGCTAAGCTAAAATACACTCCCAGTGGGCGGCAGCATAGCGTTTGGACGGCTGCTAAAAACTGCTAGCGAGCGATCAACTCGGAATGACCACCATTGCTGGAATAAATAAGCACAACTAACTTTATCGGAATACAACTATTGAACCTAACATTCTACATGGCACTTTTTGGGATTGGATACTATCGATTAAGGATTTCTGTCCATAAACCCTAGTGTTCCTTCTAGGATGAGGCAGGGGCAGGGCGTCGGAGTTGAGGGGCACTTTGGCGCGCGCACAGCCAAAACGGGGGCGCAGCCATGCAAATTAGGGGGGTGGCCATGCCCCTGTCATTTTAGTGGGCAGTGCGGCCCACAGACACTACTATAGAGGGCGTCTGTGGCCGTCGACGTCACTGTTAAGGGCGTGCCCAGCACCTCCATCGGTGCTGAGCCTCCCCCAGCTCTCTCCCAAAGCGTGAATGGATGCTACGCGCATGCGCACGACATCTTTACACGTTGGACGGGCAGGAAGCGGGGCCCTGCTAAAACAGCCTAGAGTGAACACTAAACCCTTATTGGGTAACCTTAATCATTTGAAGATAAAAGGAGTGTTGTTCAATTGTTCATTTAATATATTTTTAATGATATATTGTTATGTGTGCATAATGTATATGTAATATTCATTTTTAATAAATCTGTTATTGTGCTCACTAGGTATTCCTATGACCTTTTTTTTGTTAGGGGTTAAAGTGGGTCGGAGCGGGGCGTCAGTTGTATGTGGAATAAGCAGCACTGCTACCATGGGCATTTATTATGGGTATAAGCGGCACTGCTACAGCGGGCATTGTTTTGTATATACAGGTTGAGTATCCCTTCTCCAAAATGCTTGGGACCAGAAGTCTTTTGGATATCGGATTTTTCCGTATTTTGGAATAATTGCATACCATAATGAGATATCATGGTGATGGGACCTAAATCTAAGCACATAATGCATTTTGTTACATATACACCTTGGCCCTCATTCCGAGTTGTTCGCTCGCAAGGCGAATGTAGCAGAGTTACACACGCTAAGCCGCCGCCTACTGGGAGTGAATCTTAGCTTCTTAAAATTGCGACCGACGTACGCGCAATATTGCGATTACAAACGAGTTAGCAGTTTCTGAGTAGCTTCAGACTTACTCTGCCTGTGCGATAAGTTCAGTGCTTTTCGTTCCTGGCTGACGTCATAAACACACCCAGCGTTCGCCCAGGCACTCCCACCGTTTCTCCGGCCACTCCTGCGTTTTTTCCGGAAACGGTAGCGTTTCCAGCCACACGCCCCTAAAACGCCGTGCATCCGCCCAGTAACACCCATTTCCTGTCAATCACAATGCGAACGTCGGAGCGATGAAAATGCCGTGAGTAAACTTACTTTCATCATAGTAAAGTTACTTGGCGCAGTCGCAGTGCGAACATTGCGCATGCGCACTAAGAGAATTCTCACTGCGATGCGATGAAAAACTCCGAGCGAACAACTCGGAATGAGGGCCCTTATACACACAGCCTGAAGGTAATTTTAGCCAATATTTTTTATAACTTTGTGCATTAAACAAAGTGTGTCTACATTCACACAATTCATTTATGTTTCATATACACCTTGGCCCTCATTCCGAGTTGATCTGTCGCAAGGCGAATTTAGCAGAGTTACACACGCTAAGCCGCCGCCTACTGGGAGTGAATCTTAGCTTCTTAAAATTGCGACCGATGTATTCGCAATATTGCGATTACTAACTACTTAGCAGTTTCAGAGTAGCTCCAGACTTACTCTGCCTGTGCGATCATTTCAGTGCTTGTCGTTCCTGGTTGACGTCACAAACACACCCAGCGTTCGGCGAGGCACTCCCACCGTTTCCCCGGCCACTCCTGCGTTTTTTCCGGAAACGGTAGCGTTTTCAGCCACACGCCCCTGAAACGCCGTGTTTCCGCCCAGTAACACCCATTTCCTGTCAATCACATTACGTTCGCCGGAGCGAAGAAAAAGCCGTGAGTAAAAATACTTTCTTCATAGTAAAGTTACTTGGCGCAGTCGCAGTGCGAACTTTGCGCATGCGTACTAAGCGGATTTTCACTGCGATGCGATGAAAAATACCGAGCGAACAACTCGGAATGAGGGCCCTTATACACACAGCCTGAAGGTCATTTAATACAATATTTTTAATAACTTTGTGTATTAAACAAAGTTTGTGTACATTGAGCCATCAAAAAACAAAGGTTTCACTATCTCACTCTCGCTCAAAAAAGTCCGTATTTCAGAATATTCCGTATTTCGCAATATTTGGATATGGGCTACCCAACCTGTCATAGGCACTGATACCGTGACCATTCTTATGTGTATAAGCGGCACTGATACTGCTGGCATTATTATGGGTATAAGCGGCACTGATACCTTGTGGGCATTATGGGTATAAGCGGCACTGATACTGTGGACGGTATTATGTATGTAAGTGGCACTGCTACCGCGGAAATGTATTATGTGTATAAGAGGCACTACTACCATGGGCAATTATTATGTGTATAAGAGGCACTACTACCATTGGCAATTATTATGTGTATAAGGGGCATTGCTACCGTGGGCATCATTATGTGTATAAGCGGCACTGCTATTTACAGGGGGTTTCCTTTTGTTTGTTAGCTTTCACATTACACTGTTGATATAAGTGAAGTGGAGATGGCAAATAAGGTGACTGAAGGAAGGCCACACCCCCACACCACTGATCATGCCCCCCACATCACTAGCCGCACCCCATGTGGCGGCACACAATTAGGCCCTTTGTAAATTTAAGCTCCAGGCCCATGTCGACCTTAACCTGGCACTGCCGCTGGAGGATGGGTAGGGGGCCCAATGCATTGCTGTGCCCAGGGGCCTACACTGCCCTTAAGACGGCCCTGCATAGGGCCTAATTCTGAGTTGATCGCAGCAGCAATTTTGTTAGCAGTTGGGCAAAACCATGGCCCTCATTCCGAGTCGTTCGCTCGGTATTTTTCATCGCATCGCAGTGAAATTCCGCTTAGTACGCATGCGCAATATTCGCACTGCGACTGCGCCAAGTAATTTTACAATGGAGATAGTATTTTTACTCACTGCTTTTTCATCGCTCCGGCGATCGTAGTGTGATTGACAGGAAATGGGTGTTACTGGGCGGAAACAGGCCGTTTTATGGGCGTGCCGGAAAAAACGCTACCGTTTCCGGAAAAAACGCAGGAGTGGCCGGAGAAACGGGGGAGTGTCTGGGCGAACGCTGGGTGTGTTTGTGACGTCAAACCAGGAACGACAAGCACTGAACTGATCGCAGATGCCGAGTAAGTGTGGAGCTACTCTGAAACTGCTAAGTAGTTTGTAATCGCAATATTGCGAATACATCGTTCGCAATTTTAAGATGCTAAGATACACTCCCAGTAGGCGGCGGCTTAGCGTGAGCAACTCTGCTAAAATCGCCTTGCGAACGATCAACTCGGAATGAGGGCCCATGTGCACTGCAGGAGGGGCAGATATAACATGTGCAGAGAGAGTTAGATGTGGGTGGGGTGTGTTCAAACTGAAATCTAAATTGCAGTGTAAAAATAAAGCAGCCAGTATTTACCCTGCACAGAAACAATATAACCCACCCAACTGTAACTCTCTCTACACATATTATAGCTGCCTCCCCTGCAGTGCACATGGTTTTGCCCAATTGCTAACAAACTCAGAATTACCCCCATAGTGCAGTGTATGTAATACATCAGACATATACAGGGATGCACATAGTGGGCATCTCACCTGGGCACAGTCAGACGCACATAGTGGGCATCTCACCTGGGCACAGTCAGACGCACATAGTGGGCATCTCAGCCCGTGTACAGTCAGTTGCACATAGTGGGCATCTCACCTGGGCACAGTCAGTCGCACATAGTGGGCATCTCATCCCGGGCACAGCCAGACGCACATAGTGGGCATCTCATCCCGAGCACAGACAGACGCACATAGTGGGCATCTCAGCCCGTGTACAGTCAGTTGCACATACTGTGCATCTCACCTGGGCACAGTCAGACGCACATAGTGGGCATCTCATCCCGAGCACAGACAGACGCACATAGTGGGCATCTCAGCCCGTGTACAGTCAGTTGCACATAGTGGGCATCTCTCCTGGGAACAGTCAGACGCACATAGTGGGCATCTCAGCCTGGGCACAGTCAGACGTACATAGTGGCCATCTCACCTGGGCACAGTCAGACGCACATAGTGGGAATCTCAGCCCGGGCACAGTCAGTTGCACATAGTGGGCATCTCACCTGGGCACAGTCAGATGCACATAGTGGGCATCTCATCCCGGGCACAGTCAGACGCACATAGTGGGCATCTCAGCCCGGGCACAGTCAGACGCACATAGTGGGAATCTCAGCCCGGGCACAGTCAGTTGCACATAGTGGGCATCTCACCTGGGCACAGTCAGACGCACATAGTGGGCACCTCACCTGGGCACATTCAGAAGCACATAGTGGGCATCTCAACTGGGCACAGTCAGACGCACATAGTGGGCATCTCACCAGGGCACATTCAGAAGCACATACTGTGCATCTCACCTGGGCACAGTCAGACGCACATAGTGGGCATCTCAGCCCGGGCACAATCAGACGCACATAGTGGGCATCTCACCCGGGCACAGTCAGACGCACATAGTGGGCATCTCAGCCCGAGTACAGTCAGTTGCACATAGTGGGCATCTCTCCTGGGAACAGTCAGACGCACATAGTGGGCATCTCTCCTGGGAACAGTCAGACGCACATAGTGGGCATCTCACCTGGGAACAGTCAGACGCACATAGTGGGCATCTCACCTGGGCACAGTCAGACGCACATAGTGGGCATCTCATCCCGGGCACAGTCAGACGCACATAGTGGGCATCTCAGCCCGTGTACAGTCAGTTGCACATAGTGGGCATCTCACCTGGGCACAGTCAGACGCACATAGTGGGCATCTCAGCCCGTGTACAGTCAGACGCACATAGTGGGCATCTCACCTGGGCACAGTCAGAACGCACATAGTGGGCATCTCAGCCCGTGTACAGTCAGTTGCACATAGTGGGCATCTCACCTGGGCACAGTCAGACGCACATAGTGGGCATCTCATCCCGGGCACAGTCAGACGCACATAGTGGGCATCTCAGCCCGTGTACAGTCAGTTGCACATAGTGGGCATCTCAGCCCGTGTACAGTCAGTTGCACATAGTGGGCATCTCACCTGGGCACAGTCAGACGGCACATAGTGGGCATCTCAATCCCCGGGCACAGTCAGACGCACATAGTGGGCATCTCAGCCCGTGTACAGTCAGTTGCACATAGTGGGCATCTCACCTGGGCACAGTCAGACGCACATAGTGGGCATCTCACCTGGGCACAGTCAGACGCACATAGTGGGCATCTCATCCCGGGCACAGTCAGACGCACATAGTGGGCATCTCAGTCCGTGTACAGTCAGTTGCACATAGTGGGCATCTCACCTGGGCACAGTCAGACGCACATAGTGGGCATCTCACCTGGGCACAGTCAGACGCACATAGTGGGAATCTCAGCCCGGGTACAGTCAGTTGCACATAGTGGGCATCTCACCTGGGCACAGTCAGACGCACATAGTGGGCATCTCACCTTGGCACAGTCAGACGCACATAGTGGGCATCTCACCTGGGCACAGTCAGACGCACATAGTGGGCATCTCACCTGGGCACAGTCAGACGCACATAGTGGGCATCTCAGCCCGTGTACAGTCAGTTGCACATAGTGGGCATCTCACCTGGGCACTGTCAGTTGCACATAGTGGGCATCTCAGCCCGGGCACAGTCAGACGCACATAGTGGGCAACTCACCTGGGCACAGTCAGACGCACATAGTGGGCATCTCAGCCCGTGTACAGTCAGTTGCATATAGTGGGCATCTCACCTGGACACAGTCAGACGCACATAGTGGGCATCTCATCCCGGGCACAGACAGACGCACATAGTGGGCATCTCACCTGGGCACAGTCAGATGCACATAGTGGGGCATCTCACCTGGGAACAGACAGACGCACATAGTGGGCATCTCATCCCGGGCACAGACAGACGCACATAGTGGGCATCTCAGCCCGAG